>NC_067405.1:47073454-47185954 GCF_009764475.1 Pristis pectinata
TCACGGTTAGATCTGCTTCTATATATTTATCCTACAGCTATTCATGTGCAATATTAAGCAGTGGTCTCGGTCAGAAAGAATTCGCACCCGATAAGGAAAATAACCTTTGCAGCCTGAAAAGTCCAGATGTTCCTTGGCTTTCATCCTCAGTGAGTTAGCTAATATTGTAACAAATCCAGCCTCAGTACCACAATATATGGTGTTTCTTAATCAATGGGTATCATTGGGAAGTTTGACGAGCAATTAAACATTTACCGCTTGAAAGTGACTGAAGCTACTGTCTTTTTAAAATAATACTTCCTGTTTGGTTATTTTTAGTACATCATGTTCAGCAGGTTTGGCTTACTTGGAATTTATATGTGGAGTTGTGTGGAAACAGCATCATTTGAATTTCCTGGTAACTTAGTAACCTAATAGCACATCCACACAATTACCCAGCCATACAATGAATTGAAGAGGGATGATACCTTCCACTTCTTACAGTCAAAACCCTACATGCCTTTGACATGGAATAAACAGAGCCCTTACTGGAGGACAACACCTCAAGAAGAAACACTTTGCCTCTTTAACCAGCTTGCTTAGTGCTGTTCGTGATTTAGAATCGGATCTTCTTGTATTTGGAACTACAGGCAGTCAAATAATTGAAAATGTAGTTCCATACTTTAAAATCTCTACAAAACTGAAACTTTAACAAGCATGCCTTAAATAAACAGAAAAGAAGCACTTTGGGCTACATAATTTTAAATGTGTGAGTGGAACTGAGGGTATTCAGAACTGCATTTGTGAAGAGCCAGGGTCTGGAAAATCAACAGGTTGCATTTTCTGCTTTGTAACCTTCCCAATCCAGGCTCTTCTTTCAACCTCCAATGTTAAGAATGAGGATACATTTTAAAAAACAAATGCTGGTATATGCTAAAGTAGATTTACATAAAAAGTATCAAAGTTATTTAGTTTCGCAGAGCAATGTAAAGCACTATGTAAATTGTATGATCTGTTCTTTTCTGTAATAAGACACCAAATACAATAGTTAACATTGCTTTCTATTTTGCACAACAAATTGTGAATATTTGGGTGTCCTTGTCTTTGAGTTATTCTGATCTACTATTTCATATCCAAACAAATAGGCACATTATTTCCCCCCAAGGGTTCAGAAGGGCATACGATTTCATTTCTTCAGAAAATTGTTTCCCAGGATTTCAATCTCCCTTGTTAGAGATTACTAAACAGGTTGTATAGAACACTTATGGCTTTTTCATCCAAAAGATTTTCGAACCATAAATAAAAGATTTCTACAAATTTTAGTCCGATGGAGCAGAAAACATCAGATATCAGTATTATATATCAATCAGATACCATAATAAAGGCAATGGGAACTGGCATACAAGTAAATTAAGATAAGAGCTGAATCAATAACATTCTACATTATAACCTCTGACAACCATCATATAGTACACAATAACTCATGGTCACATCAACAATATGGCCCAAAATTCTTTCAAATATCAGTTATGCCATAACAATTACCTATTTAATTCTATTTATTAATAATAGTTCTAAATTAGCATATCTTTTGTACCAGGACCACTGCAATATCTGCAGCAGTTATTTCACAAAAGTAGGCCCCTAATTTATGAATTTTGCAATAACAGAACCTTTTACAATATATAGTTATCTACTGATGTATAAAACAAAGTATGAAACAAATAGTTCAAACATTGTCAGTGACTACAATCTAATTTCAAAATTAAACGTTGTCTACATACTATATATTTCCAAATATTCATTTCGATTGTTAGATAAGCAACTCATAGATATTCACTTTTCTGCACTTTATTTACCCCTATTTAGTGTAAAATGTTGACAATTATGGCGCTCATATCAGAATGGGAAAGCAACTTGTGAGACTATATAGTGAAGTTCCTAAATTTATGTAGTTTTAATTAACCCCCCTAATCTGTTATGTGGAAATGCAATTAGGCAGCATGGAAGTAAATGAAACAAAAATGATTTCAATTTTTTTCCATTTTCCCAGCCACTATCTCAGTAACTGAAGCACCACACCCCAATTAATATATTTTTTACAACAGGGTGATAAAATTTTTCTCCTCTCCCCTTTTATCTTAATCTGCTCCAACAAAACTTATTAATAATTATCTGCTTTTAATAAAATTAATTGTCAGCATTTCACGTGTGTTAATTCTTTCTACAGATATGCAGATGTATTGGGAAGTAGGGGGGCACAGCAGGTAGTGCTGCTGCCTCACAGCTCCAGATACAGCTTCGATCTTGTCCTTGGGTTGTCTGTGGAGTTTGCACTTTCTCTCTGCAAGAGCGTGGGTTTATCCTGGGTGTTCTGGTTTCTTCCCATATGCCAAAAATGTGCTGATTGTCAGGTTAACTTGCCACTATAAGTTGCCCCCATAGCTGCTAGGTGGGAGGAGGATTCAGTTGGGGAAGCTGATGGGCAAGCATGGGGAATAATGGAATTACCGTAAATGGGTGTGTGATGGTTGGTGCAGAAGCAACGGGCTGAAGGGCCTGTTTACATGCTGTACCAATCTGTGTAACAATTTCTCCAAGTCACATCACCACCTGTTTTATGTTAATGGTCCAAATAAATCTCTACATTGATATTCAACTTCATTCTGAACATTTTTATTATTTTTTGTTCAACATATGATTTGAATTCCATAGCTTGGTGGAAAAAAAGCTTCTTCACTCTGTTTTACTGCTGTTTTCTTTTGGTGCTTCATTCTCCCTAACCATACCATATTTACTTAGAAACATATTCCTTGGTGGAGTGCATTCTTTTCACTTGCTCTTTCCCCTTTAAAATTAAAATTCAATAACACTGCCCAAATAATTGTCCATATCAATTTCTCGTTTTCTTGTTTCTGCCAGCATGAGATGGAGCCCACCACTCTCCCTCCATTTACTCTATTCATTTAAAAATACAAGTTTTCTTCCAGAAGGCTCCATCTTGGCAACAAGTTATTCAGTCCTAAAATCTATTCAAAGTTAATCATCAAAATTATTAATTAATCATGACTTTTCACCCTCTCCTTTACTAGCCAGTCCCATGTGACTTCTCTCATATGGCTTCATTCATATCTTTCATAACACAGTCATTGCATCTCCAGCAAAAGCTTCTGTTCCTTATGCTTAACTGGATTCCTCTTGCTGATATATATATGGAAATATAATATACAGATACATGATGACCAATTTCTATGTGCCAAAGATACCCAGCTCTCTTTAAGCCTTCCTCAGCTAGTTCTCTACTATTGGGCTGCATGTCTAAGATCCAGTACTAGATGACTGATAACATCCACTGGTTCTGCATCAAGATCAGGCTTTTGGCTTTTGCAACAGAAGCTGATCCTTGCAACCAATTTTAGCCATCAACTTTATTCAGACTGTGTGATATCTACTTTGATTTAGATTTACCTCCAGAACTATACTAATTTCAATTCTGCTGCTGACCTGAATCTCCATAGATAGAGGGACACATTTCACATACAAGCTTCCATGTCACTAATTTAAGGAATTGTAATTAAGCTTTTGCTGTAAAGTGGTCAGTTAGCAAAGTAGTCACAAAGTAGGTTATTTATTGGCACTCTTTCTACTCTAATGGATAAATTTAAAATAATAGTTAAGTAGCATTAGACAAAGAATCATTAAAAACAGTCATCCAACTCAGATAATGCATCTGTTTGAAAAGTATACATTCGTTAATGCCATGTAACTAAGTGTTAAGATGCCTTGAGGTAACAACATATACTGTACTCACAACCTTTACTTAAATTACGGAGATGCAACAATACTGGAATAGCTCAAGGAACACTTTATGCTTTTTTCATCCTATAGTTCAGCTTTGCAATAATAACCAATCACCTAGTCTCTCTTTTTTGGGCTCAAGACTGAAACTACAATGCCAGCTGTTAAATTTATGTTACTTCTGCACATGCTATTTCCACTGTGAAAGGCAGAGGTCAATTGAGCCATGTCATGATGAGAACCTCACGTTTATATTGGCTGTACCTAAATTTGAGCTTCTTAAAAATGGTGAGGTTAGTTTTCTCATTTCAAATGGTGATTTAGCATTGCTAATGCATATAGAATGCACAAATGTTGAATTCAAAAGTAAATATGAAAAGTAACATGCTTGCATATTTCATATTGCTTTGAATTATATCTACAGTCATAGAGTCACTCAGCATGGAAACAGGCCCTTCGGCCCAACTGGTTCACGTTGACCAAAATGCCCCATCCGAGCTAGTCCCATTTGCCAGTGTTTGGCCCATAACCTTCTAAACCTTTCCAATCCATGTACTTCTCCAACTGTCTTTTAAAAGTTGTTATTGTACCTGCCTCAACCACTTCCCCTGGTAGCTGATTCCACATACATACTACACTTTGTGTAAAAAAGTTGCCCCTCAAGTTCCTATGAAATCTTTCCCCCCCTCACCTTAAACCTATGCCCTCTAGTTCTTGATTTCCCAACACTGCGAAAAAGACTGAGTTCATTTACCCTATCTATGTCTCTCATAATTTTATACACATCTCTGAGATCACCCCTCAGTCTCCTATGCTCCAAGGAATAAAGTCCTAGCCTGTCCAACCTCTCCCTATAACTCAGTCCCTCAAGTCCTGGCAACATGCTTGTAAATCTTTTCTGCACTCTTTCCAGTTTAATAACATCTTCCCTATAGCAGGGTGATGAAAATTGAATAAAATTTTCCTTGTACAGCCATACCATGACCTCACAACCTTTAGAAAATGTGGTAGTGGTCAGGAGTGGGGTGAGGAAATGGGAAGAGAAGCCTTAAGGAATACCACTCCATGTGGATGGAAAGAGAGAAAGGATTTGAGTGTTCTGAAAATTCACCAAATTAAGGGGCAATAGGCCAACTATGGTCATTAGTGATGGAATCAGTGATGGAATCAATGATGGACAAGGGGCCAGAGCTGGAAAAGCACAGAGATCCAGAACTCTTGTAGGAACGAAGAAGTTGCAGCGTTGGGGTGTGAGTGGTGGGTGGAAAGGAGGCCACGAAGTGACTGGAAAACAAATATCAAGATTTCATAATGGAATCATTATCAGAGAAGGAACCACGATACACGAATAAGGATTATGAGTGAAGACCTGTGAAGAAAGTGAAAAAAAAAAGTACAGAGAAGTTTATGATGTGTTTATAGGTATGGACTGTAAACCTCGGGCATATTAAACAAGGTTGGTGAGCTGAAGGTGCACTTAACCATGTGGGATTAAGATGTTGATAAAATGATAGAGTTGACTAATGAAAGAACAGGAATGAGTTGTAAATATTCCTGGATACAAGGTGTTAAGTAAAGATAAGAAAGGGAAGAGGAGAAAGGAGAAGGAGGGGAAGTATTGATTAAGGATAATATTGCAGTGCTGGTGAGAGAGGATATCCTGAAATGATCAAAGACAAAATCTGTTTAGGATTCTCAAACAGAAGAAGTGTGATTACACTGCGCAGCAAATGTACTGGAAAATGCAGAGATGAGTAAAAGCCATAGAGTACTGATAAGTGACTGCAATAGTGGAGAATGATTGGAAAAGCAATAACACAAGGGGCAAAGAGAGGGAGAGTTTCTGAAATACATTAAGGAGAATTGCCTTGATCAGTACATTTGAAGCCCTATGGAAAATGCAGCTTAACTGAATGGTTCTGGGAAATGAGCCAGGCCAAGTGGTGCAAACATCAGTGGAGAAGCAACAAATGATCACAAGATCATCAAGTTCAGAATAATTGAAAGGATATTGAACACACCAAGGTAAAAAATCCCCAACCATAATGCTCCAAATCTGTACAGATTCAGAAGAGGTGCCAGAGGACTGGAAACTTCAAGTGTTACACCCTGGTTCAAAACAAAGGACGAAGGGATTGGTTAAAGATAACCAGCATGCATCTGTTAGGGACAAATTATGTCTAATTAAATAACAGAGAAGCTGATGAGGGAAATAAAGATGATGACATGGACTGCCAAAAGACATCTGAAAGGTGCCACACAACAGGTTTGACATCAATATTGAAGGCCATGCATTAAAAGCATCCAGCAGAATGGATAGAAAATTGGGCAAGTACGAGATAACAGAGAAGGAGGCTGTTTCTTAGACAGATGGGAAGTGTACAGTGGAATTCTTCAGAGTCTGTACCAGTACCTACTCTTCTCAACATATATTAATGACTTGGACTTGAGTGTATGGGGCATAATTACCAAATATGCAAATGACGTAACATATGTCCGCATGGTGATTTATTCAAAAAAGGGTGCAAGGATAAGCCTCAGAACTACAGACAACTCAGTTTAACTTTAGTGGTGGGAAAGTTTTAAGAAACATTGATCCACTGCAGGATTAATAGTCACCTGGAGGAAAATGGAATAATTAAGGCAAGCCAACATGGACTTGTTAAGGGCAAATTGTGTTTGACTAATTTGATAGAATTTTTGATGAGATAACTGATAGAATTGATGAGGATAAAGAAACCAATGTGGTGTACAAGGACTTCCAGAAGGCTTTTGATAAGGTGTTGCATAATAGGCATATCAGCAAAGTTGACTTGGGTCGCATGGTATGAAGTTGACTTGGTAACAGACAACATATGGTCATGGTGAATGGTTGTTTTCAGACTGGAAGAAGGTGAATATTGGCATTCCCCAAGGATTGGTGTTAGGGACATTGCTTTTATTGATCTATTTTAATGCAGGCCACAATATCTAAGTTTACAGATAACACACAACTTGGCAGTATTGTGAAGTGCAAAGAGGATATTGATAAATTGCAGCAGGTTAGAATGGGCTGAAGAATGGCAGATGAAATTTAATGCAGAGAAATGTGAGGTGATACAAGAATGAGAGGAAATATAAAGAATACTGTTATAAAAAGGAAGCAGGAGCAAAGGGACCTGAGCATGTGAGTGCACAAATCATTGGAAGTGGCGGGGCAACTTCAGAAAGCTGTTAATGATACATACACAATCTTGGGCATTATCAATAGGGGTACAGAGTATAAAATATGGAAGTTACGCTGAACATTACTGAAGCACTATCCCAAATCAGCTAGAATATCGAGTTAAATTACAGTCACCTCATTGTAGAAAGGTTGTAAAGGCTCTGGAAAGGGCTCTGAGGAGATTCAGGGGAATGTTTCCTGGGATGAGGGATGACAGGTACAAGGATAGTTTAGAGAAGCAGAGTCTGTTCTCTTTAGAGTATTGAAGGCTGAAGGGAGATCTGATAGAAACATATAAAATGGTGAGAGTGTTGGTCAGAATGGATTGTGGCAGGCTGCTCCTCTTGGAGGGGTCAAGGACTACCACGGGTATAAAGGGGAAGAGAATTAATAGTGACATCAGGAAAAGCTTTTTTATGCACTGTGAGATTGGAATCTGAAAAGCATTGCCTACACTTAATATAGTTTCTATAGCTATATTAAGAGCAAAAGGGTAGCAAGGGACAAAATTGGTCGTCTTGAAGATCAGCATGGTCATCTAGGCATGGAGCCAAAAGAGATGGGGGAGATCTTAAATAAATTCTTTGCATCCATATTTACTCTGGAGACAGACACAGAAACTATAAGAACTTAGGCAAAAGAGTAGTGAGGTCATGGACTGTATCCGGATTACAGAAGAGGAGGTGCTGGCTGTCTTGAGGTGAATTAAGGTGGATCTCCAGGGCTTGACAAGGTGTCGCTCAGACCTTGTGGGAGGCTAGTGAAGAAATTGCAGGGGCCCTGGCAGAGATATTTAAAATGTCCTTAGCCATGGGTGAGGTGCCAGAGGACTGGAGGATAACTAATGTTCTTCCATTGTTCAAGAAAGGGGTCTAAGAATAAGCCGGGAAATTATAGGCCAGTGAGCCTGATGTTAGTCATGGGTAAATTATTGTAAGGTATTCCAAGGACAGAATATGTAAGTACTTGGAAAGACAGAGCATGATTATGGATAGTCAACATGCCTTTGTGCATGGTAGGTAATGTCTAACCAATCTTATAGAGTTTTTCAAGGAGCTTACCAAGAAGGTTGATGAAGGAAAGGCAGTGTATGTTGTCCACATGGACTTTAGCAAAGCCTTTGACAAAGTCTGGCAGAGGAGGCTGGTCTGGAAGGTTAAGTTGCTTGGCATTCAGGATGAAGTAGTCAATTGGATTCAACATTGCCTTAGCAGGAGAAACCAGAGAGTGGTAGTAGATGGTTGTCTCTCTGACTGGAAACCTGTCACTAGTGGTGTGCAGCAGGGATCAGTGCTGGGTCCTTTGTTGTTTATTATCTATATTAATGATTTAGATGATAATGTGGTAAACTGGATCAGCAAATTTGCAGATGACACCAAGATTGGGGGCATAGTGGACAGCAAGGAAGGCTACAAAGCTTGCAGCGTGACCTTGACCAGCAAGGAAAGTGGGCTGAAAAATGGCGGATGGAATTTAATGCAGACAAGTGTGAGATGTTGCACTTTGGGAGGGGAGGACAAACCAGGGCAAGACTTACACAGTGAATGGTAGGGCTCTGAGGTGTGTGGCAGAACAAAGGGACCTGGGAATACAGATCCATAATTCCTTGAAAGTGTCATCACAGGTAGATAGGGTCGTAAAGAGAGCTTTCTGCACATTGGCCTTCATAAATCAGGGCATTGAGTACAGGAGTTGGGATGTTATGTTGAAGTTGTACAAGACGTTGGTGAGGCCGAATTTAGAGTATTGTGTGCAGTTCTGATCACCTACCTACAGGAAAGATATCAATAAGCTTGAAAGAGTGCAGAGAAAATTTACAAGGATGTTGCCGGGGCCTGAGTTATAGGGAAAGGTTGAATAGATTTGGACTTTATTCCTGGAGTGCAGGAGAATGAGGGGAGATCTTATAGAGGTATACAAAATTATGAGGGGTATGCATAGGGTGAATGCATGCAGGCTTTTTCCCCTCAGGTTGCGTGAGACTAGAACTAGAGGTCATAGGTTTAGGGTGAAAGGTGAAATATTTAAGAGGAATCTGAGACTCAGAAGGTGGTGCGAGTGTGGAACAAGCTGCCAGCGGTAGTGGTAGATGTGCGTACAATTGTAACATTTAAGTTTGGATAGGTACATGCATGGGAGAGGGTAGGAAGGATATGGTCTGGGTGCAGGTGGATGGGACTCGACAGAAAACCAGGTCAGCAAGGACTAGATGGGCCGAAGGGCCCGTTTCTGTGCTATAGTACTCTGACTTATTGTGGATGCAGGTTACACTGTTGTTTTCGAGAAGTAATTGTGTATATATAAGGAGAGGATAATTTTTTGCAAGTCTGTGGAGAGGAGGCTGGGGGATGGCAGAAAGCCAGCACATACAGGATGGGCTGAATGGCCTCCTTCTGTGCTGTAACCATGAGGAGTGTGGAGCGGGAGGAATGATATTCAATAACTTGCTCAACTAAGAGTTGAGAAAAGGAGGAGAGATGCCTAGTAACATTCCTAATTGGTTTGGGAAGGGATGGGATGGACAAGAAATGCTTTAAGGATCTGATAACTGTAATTCACTCAACATGTGGGGGAAGGAGAGAGAGTGGAGTGTGTGAGAACTTGTTTATAGGGTCAGGAGGAAGATGCTTTATTTCTCATTTCTATAAACTGCTTGACATTGGCTCAGTTCCTGATGTGTTCATTTTATGGCCTTATGCTGTTGTCAAGTCTTTGATATCTGCCTATAATTGCATTAAGGAATCTCCCATTTTTCAGTTCCTGTGAGCAAGTGTTTTCCTTCTATTTTAACTGGAACCTAGCTCTTATCACCCATTTAGCAATATTTTCATCATTAACTGTACAGTTACAATTGTTTCTCCCAGGTTTTTCTGCAAAATGCTTGATTAAAGGACAATTTTTACAGGTGACAGAATTGTGATCATTTTGACAAAGCCTGAAAGAAGAATGAGGAGACTCAATATGATAAAAAGGGTACAATTCTAAAGTGGGTGCAGGAGCAGGGAGACCTAGCTTATATGTGGATAAATCATTGAAAGTGCCCAGATTGCTTCAGAATATCATTGAAAAAACATCCAGGACCTTACGTTTTATAAGCAGAAGCATAAAGTGCAAAACTGAAAAACACAACATGAAACTTTATAGAATGTTTGTTTGGCCACAACAGGAGTTTTGCATCCAATTCTGGTCACCACAGTTTCAGAAGGAATTGAAGGCCTTGGAAAGGGGACGGCAATAATTTATTAGAACAATTACAGTGAAGAGGGACTTAAATAGTGGGGAAAAGCAGGAGAAATTGGGATGATTCCATTTAAAGCAGAAAATATTGGGAGAAATGTTGAGAGGAGTTTTCAATATAAAGAGATTTAAAGAAAGAGAAACTTTTCCCATTAGTGAGCACAGATTTAAAATGGTTGACAAAAGAACCAAAGGTGCAATTAGTTAGTTAGTTAATTTAGGTTATTGTCATATACACCAGGGTGCAATGAAATTCCTTGCTTGTGTTAAGCTCTCAGAGTAAACAGTTTACATGGTAATAATAAATACAACAATAAATACAGTGATGTGCGCAAAACAGCAGAATGGTGCAGAGTATAGCAGTGCAAGCTGAAGTAGTGCAAAAAGAAATGCTAAAGTGACAGTAATGGAAGAGGTACAATTAAAGGTTTGAGAATGTGGCAGCACCACCGGGAAGGAAATGTTAAAGAGGTGATTGGTTCAGAAATCTGATAGCAGTGACGAAGAGGAAATACATTATTTTTACACAGACTGGTTAGCATCTGGGAGGGTGGAGTCAGAATCAATGGTGGCCTTCAAAAGTAAACTAGATCATAACTTGAAAGAAAATTGACGAGGAGTGAGTATATAGCGCAGTGTTCTTGCAGCAGGCCGTGGAGTTTGTCACCTACATTCCAACCCAACGTTAGATCAGTATCATTGCTTCCAATTTGGGAGCTAATGTTAACAGTCCAACTAATTTGGAAATCTTGAATAGGATATATCAATATAATCAGAGGATTGTTTCTCTTCATGTTGTAATATTACTTATCGGTCTTTTAAAACAATTTGAAGCTGGAGAACAAAATTCAAAAACTTACCAGAATCAGCGTTTTTAAAAAAAATTCAGATAATGTTGTTGTCAGTAAACCTCAGAGAGAAAGGAAGAATGAGAATAATTAGATGATCTGTGGTTAATCAATTAATACTTAGAAGTCTAAAGAATGATTTATTTTCAGGGTAGTTGATTGTGCAGCTGTGCTGGCTATTCATCCGTCCAGCTACAATGGGTAGGAGTAAACGGGCTTTTAATGTTAAATGGCAAAACCTCATTAGAATGCTACAAAGGAAGGGAGCCATGTGTACAAAAATCAACCTCCTCCCCCACTATCTGTGTTAGGCACCTACCTTAAATTGCCACAATTGCCCATCATCCACTGTGCATCTTGGATCTTAAACAAAATGAGATTTTAAAAAAACTGAGAATGCAGTAATGGAATGCATAATCAGAGCAACAGATACATAAAAGAACTTAACAGAGAACTCAATTCTAAAAACTCCAGAATACCGCAGAATAAAAATGTTGGTTACTTTCTTCACTTTGGCTAAAGCAATGATACTATAACTAACATAAACCAGAGGGCTGCCTTGGGAGGTTGGCTAAAATTTATAAAATAATTCTAGTGCAAGCATTTGGTCAAAATTGCACAAGTGTTTGCACCACATTTGTTCTTGATTGGTTCTAATTCCACTTCATTCATATTCTAATACCAACAATAAACAGCTAAATAAGAACCACTAGTTAGCAGCAAGCAGGAAGTAAAAACATTGGTGGTCAAATCCCACAAATCAAATAAAATGCATACAGGAACGATAAGACTCTATGTTCATCCAGAATATCTGGCACATCATTAATAAATCAAAAAAGATGCAAGCTATTAGGGTGCAGTTTCCAATACGAACATATGGATATAAATATAAAATATGGCTCACTTGGATATTTATACAAAAATAAAATACTTAAAAATTTTTATTGTGTAGCTTTCCTGAAAATAATTTATTGGTTAATGTATGTTTCACCAACAAATGAAACATCAGAAAGAAATTGTAAAAGAAGTCTGTATATTTTGTTATGTACTGTTAACATTTACCTCAGCTATCACTTCAAATTATTTTGAACTTCTTTGTTTAAACAGGTAGCAAGTTCTGGAAGGGCAGCACTAATGGTTCAGCTTCGAAAGAAGCTCTGAATGAAACTATGCATTCAAAAAGTTCACCAGGTAGCTCATTTTTTTAATTATTTTTTGGCAGTATCTGATGAAGAAAGAAAGATGCAAATATCAAAAGGATCAATTATTTTCCCCACTTCTTGCCATTTAGTTTTAAGAAAGCACATATATTTACACAAGTGTATAAAAAAGGTAACTTTTTAATCTACCCAAGGTTGATTAAAAAAATTAATTGAACTAACCTTTAATGACCTGAGTTATCCCAAAACACTTGAAATTTCTTTTGAACTATGCCCAATATTATAATATGGGCAAACGTAACAGTCACTTCTGCACACTCCCAAAACACCAATGAGATGACTGACCAAACAATCTATTTTTTGGTTTTGTTCAGCGAAATAATATTGACCAAGATGCAGGTAGAACTTTATTATATTAAAGTACAATGGAATCTTTATATCCACCTTAGAAGTCAAAGATTACTTCAACTTAATATTAGAGTCAAACCAGTTGTATATTGTAATGACAATGCCATGCTCCCCTCGGAATGCAATGAAGTGACTGCCTAAATTAGTCGTTCAAATCCTGGAATGTAACTTAAACACATTTTTTTCCAATCTGGTAAAGACTTCAAGACAGAAAAATACTGTGTTTATCGCATATGAACCAAAAAATATTAATTTCACCTTCCTTTTGCTGGAGTTGTGCATTCTTTTTCCATCCACTACCCCACACCTCCACACCCCACCTCTGCTTTGAAAAAACACATTCCTCATGCTGGAACCAATATTAAAAGTGAACATCAGTGTGTTAATTGCTTTACATGTATTATTCTGAACTTAAAGATACAATGCCCAAAGTAATTGCCTATTCCAAGATGAAGTGTAAAAATGACAATCCTTTTCAGCAGCATGGAGTCAAAGAGTCAAGTACACAAGGTTAAAGGAGACCAGCATCATTTAATTCTGTCTTAAATGATCAATGAGGTTGAAAAAAAAACTCACAACAGAATAGCTTTGCTAATGAAAATAAAACAGTTAAGAAGTATAGGGTAACACTGTCACATTATAAAGCACCACCACATGGACTGCAAAGCTACAATGGGGCAATGAATCAACAGTAAATGTTTTTTTCTTGTAACAAAGGTCTGAGCTATGAACTCATGTTATATCATATACAAGATATAATTATGGCATAGTGGTATGTGGAACTTTGAAAAAAGTTTTCCAAAACATTTAGAAGAAACTCCACAAAAAAGTGATTTTTTTCCCCACAAACTGAAAAAACCAACCAGCTTTATTTAGATTTTCCAACTGTGGTTTGTTTATAATTTACAAGGTATTTCTAACACTTTTGTAATTCATTTACACATAGTATAATTAGATAATCTGCTCATTTCCACGTATGGTAACACTATTCCAAGCTCTTTTACCACACAAATTTCAGTGTTTCCTGAGATGTAATAGCTTAGCGCTGATGGTTAACCAGTACTATTATACAAAACCCTATTTTTAATTTGTCAGATTTATCCCTTGTGTCCTGAAGATTAAGCACACTGTTTACAGATGGATTATAAAAAGGAAGAATTATTGCCATTGTATCTCATGTACCTCTGCATATTATGCAAAAATGCTCAACCTTATCACTTGACCTTTAATACTCTAATATACCAAATGGTACTTGGATAATGGTAATACATCACAAGGCAATTTCTATTTAGGCTCAATATATAGAGAGAGGGATGCAGACACTATAATGTTCTCATCAGGGACTAAATCTCTCTTTATGAGCATGTAGCTGACTAGATTCTTAAAGGCTGAGCGTCATAAATGCTGCAGCTTTTGTACCTGTCCCCAGAGTGAAGAGTATCAAATCACTTTTGCTACAAGTGTAACTGCATCTTAACCTACACATTCAGTACAAATAACAAATTAATTACCTTTCTCCAAGTAGTTTTTACACAAGAAGGATATGATAATAAGTTTATGCAAAACACTTTAAACTGTTGCTTGCTTTGAGCAAGCTTTGTCTATCCAGCACACTAAGCATCATCTTTTGATGAAACCATATGGATCTTCCGCAGTAAATATTTACTGTACATTGGATTCAAACCATATTCACAAAACACAATCTAAATTTTCTACATTAAGAAAGTACAGTTTAAGCATTGTTGACAATGCAAATTGCTTTCAACTGTAATTTGGTCTCACATCAAGTTACCAGCCATACTTTTTTTGATGTCCCAAATATGTGCCTTTTACCTTAATATGAGTACCAATTTAGAAATCAGTGGTCAACTTGGTACTTTGGTTCCAAATGAGTTTCCTAAAAATGACATTATTGTTATTTTCAGCTTCATTCAACTATTAATCCAATTTTCTTCATTTGAACTACTGGTAATAGAAGTATAAATAGATACTTTTTGATGTACTCAGTTTGTAAAATGATAACCACTCAAAACAGCTTGAAAATAACTGAATAAAATGGAGTTGGAAAAGTACCGTACAAATACAGATCCCTTAACAAGCTGAATATCATTAAGTACATATTATAGTGAAACTTGTACAGTACATGTCCTCCTACATCTGTATCAGATGAATAAATGCCAGTTTATTTTGATATGAAGCTAAACTGAGATTAGCCATTTAACACAAAACCTTCTCCTCATCTCCACCATTATCCATCCATCAAAATTCCCTGCAAAACAGAATCTATTCTTATGAGGACCAACAGGTGGAATTTTGATGTTCAAAGTTTGCAAAGAAAGTTAAATGAAGACATCCCTTGCAAATAGGCAACTCTTCTGCCTCGTTCCACATCTACGATATTCCAGGGACACCAGATAGCCATCTTGAACAGCAGACTCATGCCTAGTGTGCTTTTTATTTTAAAACTCTCCCAGCCTGTGGAATAGAGAACTTATGAACAGTTTCCAAATGGAAATGCTTGATTAAAAGGTAATATTTTCCCCAAGACAAATCTTTGACTTCACTAAGTTGGGGAAATGGAAGGGCATCATAACTTGATCTTGCTGCACACAGGCCAGAGGTGGGGAAGAAATAAACATTTCTCAATTATAGAACATAGAACAGTACAGCACAGGAACAGGCCCTTCGGCCACGATGTTGTGCCAAACTAGTTAAACTAGCAATTAAATGCCTAACTAATCACTTCTGCCTAAACAATGCCCATATCTCTCCATTCTCTGCATATTCATGTGCCTATCTAAAAGCCTCTTGAACACCTCTATCGTATTTGCCTCCACTACCACCCCTGCCAGTGCATTCCAGGCACCCACCACTCTCCGTGTAAGAAACGTGCCCGCACTTCTCACTTAAATTTACCCCCTCTCGCCTTAAATGCATGCCCTCTAATATTGGACATTTCAACCCTGGGAAAAAGATACTGGTTGTCTATCTATGCCTTTCATAATCTTAAAAACTTCTATTAGGTCTCCGGTCAGCCTCTACTGTTCCAGAGAAAACAACCCAAGTTTGTCCAACCTCTCCTCATAGCACACGCCCTCTAATCCAGGCAGCATCCTGGTAAACCTCTTCTCCAAAGCCTCCACATCCTTCCTATAATGGGCGATCACAATTTAATGCAATACTCCAGATGTGGCCTAACTAGCGTTTTATAAAGCTGCAACATCTCCCTGACTCTTGAACTGGATGCCTCAACTAATAAAGGCAAGCATGCCATATGCCTTCTTTATTACCCTATCAACTTGTGCAGCCACTTTCAGGGAGTTATGGACTTGGACCCCAAGATCTCTCTGTATGCCAATGCTGCCATTAACTGTGTACTGTCCCCTTTACATTTGATCTGCCAAAGTGCATCGCCTCACACTTGGCCGGGTTGAACTCCATCTGCCATTTCTCGGTCCATATCTGCAATGGATCTTTATCCTGCTGTATCCTTTGGCAATCTTCTACACGATCCACAATGCCACCAATGAATGTCACTAATCAATTGCTACATAATTTTCTCCTGCTAGAAAAGTATATCTATGAATGAGGGATCAGGCTCAGGTGTAAAGCTCTTTCTTTGAAGAGAAAATGGGATTAGTGCACTTGATGATGCCTTGGGATGTTCCAGTTGGACTCATTTTTATTGAGTATTCATGAAATTGCAGCAAAGCAGATCACCATGTATGCCATTGTGCCAGTATTTGACTTTCAACTGGTGACTTCCAATGGAACCATTGATCTTTTTCTTTATTCATAATCCTTTTAAGTACTTACCTAGTTTGATCTGAAACATTACAATCCATGCTTCAGTAACTTCCTGTGGCAAAACATACAGTCCATGTCACAACATGTACAAGTAATTTCATTTTACTCTTGCAATGGTTGTTGATTTTTACTATTAATTATCTAAACAAAAGTATTTGGATAGGTTTTGTTGAAAAGATTGCAAAGGTACCTACAAACATAATGAATGAAGGCCACATTTAGCAGAGCTGAGAGAGGGTGGTTGGGTGGTTGAACTCATGACAGAAAAATGTACAAGTGGAAAAAGTACATCATTATGGATGTCAGGACAAGTGCTAAACATATACATGTCTTTTCAATGAAAAGCACTAAAGCATCTAGAGACAGAGAGGGAGGTCTATGTGACACAGTATCCCAAGGTTTAGGACCAATGCTAGACAAATAGAAAGGTAATTTGTATTACAGGGTGATATACATAAACTAGCCCCCATTCAAAGCTTTGTTCAAGCCTCAGCCAGAATGCGGTCCAGCTTCGGTCTCGCCATATGGTGAGTGGCACATGAACACACCAATCAGAAGCATGACCAGGCCACTTAGCCATTCAAGCTTGCTCCGTCATTTAATAAAATCAATACTTATCTGACTCTAATCTTGAATATGCATCCCAGTCTACCTATATTTAACTTTCATCTCTTTGCTTATCAAGAATCTACCTCTGCGTTAAAATATTGTAAGACTCCGCTTCCGGTGCCCTCTGAGGAAGAGAGTTCCTCAGAGACTTAAAACACTGAGGGAAATAATTTCACCTCATCTGCATCCGAAATGGTGACTTTTTAAATAGTCAGATATCTTTATTAGTCACATATACATCGAAACACACAGTGAAATGCATCTTCTGAGTAGTGTGTTCTGGGGGCAGCCCGCAAGTGTCGCCACACTTCAGGCGCCAACATAGCATGCCCACAACTTCCAAACCTTTTGGAATGTGGGAGAAAACCGGAGCACCCGGAGCAAACCCACGCAGACATGGGGAGAACATACAAACTCCTTACAGACAGTGGCCAGAATTGAACCCGATCCCCTAGTTCTAATTTCACCCATGACAGGAAATATCCTCCCCACATTCAACCTGTCAAGACCTCTCAGCATCATACACATTTCTATCAAGTCGTCTCTCAGTCTTCTCAACTCAAGCAGAAACAAATCCAGCCTGTCAAACCTTTTCTCATAAGGTAACATGACCATTGCAGTTATGTGTCTAGTAAACCATCCTCGAACAGCTTCCAATGCATTAACATCCTTCCTTAAATAAAGAGACCAGAGACCTACTACTCCTGATGTTGGTCATGCCAATATATCTGAAGCACAACTTTCCCACTTTTGTATTCAATTCCCTAGCAATAAACTCCAACATTCTGTTGATTTTCCTAATGACTTACCTTACCTGCATAGTAGGCTTTTGTGAATCATGCACTGGATTATCCAGATCCCTCTGCATCTCAGAGCTCTGGAATCTATCACCATTTAGATAACATGATTTTTAAATATATTTTGCTAAGATGTACAATTTCACATTTTCCCACATTATAGTCAATTTGTCAGATCTTTGTCCACTCACATAATCTTTTAATAACCCTTCATAGGCTCTCTGTCCTATTAATAACATTTTGCTATCCATCTCTCAATCACTTAGAAAAGGACCACCACAAAATTAATTCACCACTTATATAATTAGTTACAAAGACTTTCTCTATACTTTAGAAAAGCATAGATTTGGAATCACTGATTGAGATATACAAGATGATGAAGGATTTTATTTAAAATACGTTTTTGCTTTAAATAAATAGTTTATGGAGAAAAAAAGAGTCTGGATCAGATAAAAGATAAAACTGGGTTAGATACCAGCCAGTCATTTCTTCTCCTGGAAATTCATGTTGTGTGGAACTAGATGGTGACTCACATAGTGAACATTAATTCACTAAGCTCCTTCAAGCAAAAGATAGACCTTTATCTGTGTGGAGCCAAGATCACCTTGTCCAAGAAATAAGTACATCATTATTCAGGGTCAGAGTGGTCTCTTGGTCTAGTTTCAATCCTGGGGTATAAATCTTTTATTTTGCTTCATTCAGGCATTTGCCTAACAAATGGGGAAGTATATTTATTGTGATGCACAAGACAATCAAATTTCTGTAGTGGAGCCTGGGTGGACCAATAGGTCTTTTCATTTTTCATATCCATGATGCTATTCATAATTTTCCTGTTTTCATTTAAGTAATTTCAGGTGAATACTGGTGGAAATTTTTCCTTCATTCAAAAACAGGGTAATGCCTCGATGATTTCCACACTAAGTTATCCACTGCCTTATAGTAACAGTGCTGGCATTCCTCAAACCCCCTGGAATCTTCACAGTGGTCCATTACCAAGGAATGAGTTTGTGGAGCTTCAGTGTCAGTTCCTCACCTCAAGTTTGAAGATTTTACCTGATATGACATTTTGGTTTTGGTCTGCTTGAGGGTACATCTTATTTCTTCAGTGACTGGGAGGATAGCATCGATGACTGCCATCCTTGTACACGCCAAGGGTGGCTTAATAGTTGCGACCAGATCTTTTTGCAGAAACTTACCGAGGCCTGGAACTCTCACCCATCAAAGAAGACCAAGGTCCTTTGTCAACCTACACATTACCCTCTACAATTTGACATGGAGGGGCAGACCTTGGAGACAATCAAGCATCTAAGTAGATACTTTTCCCAACAGCAAGTATTAAAGCCTGTGTTGAATCTCATCTTCAGTGCATCTTCTTTGGAAATCTGCTTCGGTGCATCTTCATTGACCGTGATCTACAGAATGACTAAGATTCAGGAATATGTTTGGTTGTCATCTCTATCCTTCGAAAATGGGAAACTGGAGATATTGAAGGTACCTAAAGAGCCTGGAGAGGTATCACCTACCATGCTTCCAGAAAATCCTCCATATTACCTGGGAAAACTACTACATTGCCATGCATTTATGCCAAAGCCAATGTCACCAGCACTGAGGCAATGATTCTCAAATATCAGCTTCACTGGACTGGAATAGAATGCTGGAAGTGCCCAGGTTAGACATCTCTGCATAAAGAGAAACAAAGGCAGGCCATAACCTAGTTCCATTGAAAGGTTATCAGCCTGAAAGATTAACTGTTTCCCTCTCCAAACTTGCTGTCTGATCTACTGTTTTTCCAGCATTTTGTGGGAGGATGGCATTGATGACTCCCAGATGTCCAGTGCCTGCAGTTTTATGCTTTTCCTTTCACAGGAGTGTTCAGAAATCAATAATATGAATAAATAATTTGTATATTCCCAACTCAGTTACAATTTAATATTTGCAAAATTATTTCTCTCATTTTGAACTCTAGATTTCCTCCCATATCCCAAGATGAGCTGGTTGGTAGGTTAAATGGCCACTGTAATTTGCTCTGGATCTGTGGGTAACTGGTAGAATCTGGATGGAATCAATGAGAATGTGAGGATAAAAAATGTGATTAGGGTAGAATAAATGTAAATGGGAAGTTGATGGTTGGCACTGAGTCGGTGGGCCAAAGGGCCTATTTCTGTGCCATGTCCTTTTGACTCTACTGTATGTCATGCAATACAACTTCCTTCATTGATCCACAACCCACTCAGATGTTCTGATAACTCATTACATTTCTGAAAAGGTAAAATATGTAATAAGTATCATAATTCCCTCATATAGACAAGATATTATCCTTGTATTTCTCGTGTGCTTATGAAATTGCTGCAACTATTCGTGCCTATGCCATATTAACCTTGGCCATTTTTTATGTAGGCTGGTGAGGCAGCAGCTGCAACCATAGATGGCTTCTTAATGAATAAATGTTATGCAGTGCATTTAAGGGAGGGGATTCAGCACATAGCCACCTACTCATCTTTCCAATTCACTTTCAGTTTCTCAGAAGATATTTTTGTTCCATCACCATAACTATTTAGAGCACAAATGGGCATCTGCAATGATTCACACAAACAAAAATTCCTTTGTTGTATCGAGAATCCAGTAATTTCTCATGACCATCAGAGATGCAAGTAATTCTTGAGGCTAAAGTATATTGGGGTAGACAACTTGTGTCTTTGTCAAAATTAACTTGTTTTTTTTATAAAAAAGAAAAAAAATGTATCTAGCTACCACAGTGAAACACAGAAAAACAGTGGACTATTCAGCCCTTTGACCCTGCTCCACCATTATCTTCTATCTCCATACCATATTCTCACTCCTTCCCCATGTCTTGTAATCTCTCTCTCCTAAATATACTCAGCAACTTGACATTCATGGCCTTCATGAGGCAGAGATGATCAGAATGAAGGAATTTCTTTTCATCTCTGCCCTAAAAGTCTTACCACATAAAACAGTGACCACTGATTTTGGGCTCCCTGTATCCAGTCTGTCAATCACTGCCAGAATTTTGTATATTTCAATGAGATCTCCTCTCACCTCAGATTCAGAATAGTTCATTGTCATATACACTTGTCTAAATTCTAGTGAACTCTGACTTGACCAACCCAATCTTTCCTCATGCTACAATGCCACCATCTCAGGAATCATTGCTTACCTATGGTCAATGTTGGCACCAAGGCACTCTGCTTTCTGACTGCTTCAATGGAAATATAATAGGACTGTATTCTTTAAATCAATGCCAGAAAAATCTAAAGGCACAAACATGCTGCAAACCATCAACGCCACTGAGAATCCTCATCATTAGTCGGCTGCTCAGATTATTATCAATAGTTTCTA
The DNA here is from genome assembly GCF_009764475.1 of Pristis pectinata. Lineage (NCBI taxonomy): Eukaryota > Metazoa > Chordata > Chondrichthyes > Rhinopristiformes > Pristidae > Pristis > Pristis pectinata. The sequence goes on from NC_067405.1 coordinate 47,094,660, forward strand.
GTAAATCACCCATGCAAATTACCTGGCAGATTCTAACGTCCAGATTACCATCATGTTACAGAGAATCATTGTTGGTTGATCAAGAACTTCAAATACAAGTAATTCAAAATCCTTGGTTAGTGATATTATTAAGTTTACAAAACACTAATTTTAAAAATCAGTACTTGTTACATTCCTTTTATCACTTCGTCAGCACGTTGGAACAGAACCAAGCCTGATCAGTCTAGGACCTGACCTCTGAGGAACAAAAATCCCAAATGACTCTAATACTTATTCACTAGTCGTGACAGGAAGTCCTTATCCTACTTCATCCTTTGAAGACAGCTTCCACCAAAATCTGTATTCCCTGTAGGGAAAAAGTGGTATGCAAGACTGAAGCTCTGGATTATTTTTTCCCAGATGGAAACAGAATTTGGACATGTTTGGTGTTGGTATCTCTCTCAAGTAATGGAGTTGATGCACATCCCTGTTAAATTTATCTTTCTTAAAAAAAAGGGTAGATAAAATTAGATGTTTTAACAAGTTCTAGCTAAACTCTGCAAAATATAGTAAATTAGAAAGAAAATTCACCAAGTACCTTTTATGAAATCTTTAATACAAACAATTAAAATAATAGATGATAATTAAAGTTCTTAAAATTACTATGCAGAAATATTAGGGCAAGCAATTATGAAGAAACATTAAGTGGCAAAATCCTGCAGTCGAGTAAAAGTGAGATACTTGTCAACCTAAACGAAGGCTTATGAAAACTCTTCTTTTAAAAATATAAAAGCAACGTTAGAATTGATAGCCAACTTTTTCGTTTTAAATAAACTTACTAGTAAACTCTGACATTAAGTTTCCTTCTCCAAGTCTATCATAATGAGGGACACCTGTGCAAGTGCTACACTTGAAATCAATAAAATCACCTCTAGAGGGGCACTGGGTCAACTGTACAAAGACGGGGAGAAAATTAACCTACATTCATAAAACTGCATTCAAAGTAAGAGATGTACCTGCAGATTTATAAGTCATCAAATCTGCAGCATCAGTCAGAAGAGTGTAACGTAGGAAATGCGAATCAATTTTCACTTCAATTTTGGATCCTGGAAATTGGGGTGAAGGAAAGAGTGGTTAAGAATCAAACAGGTGGGGGGGGGGTTCAGAAAGTCAGTGGTGCTTGGGAGGGGGAGAGTGAGTGCAAACTTTCTTCTTCGAATATTTCCTTCTAATGTGGTTGACGTGGATTACCTTTTCCTTTCCTACATTGCTCTTAATCCTTCCCAAAACTTGGGGTTTAGGTACATGGCTCCCATAAAGTGGTCACACAAGCTGATAGGGTGGTAATGGTGGCGTATGGCCTGCTTGCCTTCATCAGTCGAGGCAATAAGTTCAAGAGACAAAAAGTTATGTGGCAGCTTTATAAAACTCTGGTTAGACCACATTTAGAGTATTGTGTTCAATTCTGATTGCCTCATTATAAGAAGGATGGGGAGGCTTTGGAGAGGGTGCAGAGGTGGTTTACAAGGCTGCTGCCTGGTTTGGAGGACATGTGCTATGAGGAGAGGTTGTAGAAGTTGGGGTTGTTTTCTCTAGAGCGGCAGAGGCTAAGGGGAAATTTGATAGAAGTTTATAAAATTACGTGAGGCGTAGACAACTAGTATTTTTTTCCCCCCAGGATTTAAATGTCAAGTACTTAAGGCGAGAGAGGGAGAAATACAAAGGAGATGTGCGAGGCAAGTTTTTTTTTTACACAGAGAATAGTGGGGACTTTGAATGCACTGCCAGAGGTGGTGGTAGAGGCAGATAGCATAGACGCATTTAAGAGACTCTTAGGTAGGCACACAAATATGCAGAGGAGGGAGGGATATGGTCAATATACAGGGAAGAGGGATTAGATTAATTAGGAGTCATTGGTTTAATTAGTTTGGCAGAACATCATGGGCCAAAAGGCCTGTTCTGTGCTGTACTGTTCCAAAACCTTGACAAGGTTCCTCCTATCCTCACCTCCCATTTCCAACCCACCAGCCTCCACATTTAATGGATTTTGCTCTGCCACTTACACCATTTCCAGCTTGGTAGCATCACATAAAATCCATCTGTACTCACTCTACCCCTTTCAGCATTACAATAGAGACCATACCCCTGCAATACCCTAGTTCATTTCACAATCACCTAAACAGCGTCCCCTCTGTAACACACCTTCCAATTCAAGCACAGGATACCTACAATTAAGTAAGGTGAGGGTTGGGAGCAGGTTGGGTCTGGGATGGGGAAGGGGAACGATGGAAGGTAAAGAACAGATCTAATTTCAAGAGTTGACTTCTTAATTAGTGGGGACAGGAAGGTCTGAAGTAGAGCTCATCACAGGGCCCCTCAGTTTACTTGACTCTACCATCCACACTTAACACCGCCAGCAGCTCTTGTCTGATAACAATCAGTCCTGCCCATTCTATGCTTGCCATCCCAGCTGCTTAATGGTCAAATCTAATGTTTGTATATCACCTCAATAAATGTAGCACAACCAAAGCTGGAACACTACATTGTAGGTTGTAGGGCTAAGAGGAAATAAGGAGGGGGAATGGAACTCCTCTGTTGGGAGAAGGCATAGACTTCCTGTGCAGGTAAGATTTCTTGTGTTGTAGTAAATACATACTAAAATTCATATTAATTACATATAGATCCTGGTGATAATAGGTAAATTTGTTGAACTAAAGTTAAGGAGAGTTTTTAGAATAGCAAATGCCCTGTTTGTGCTTCATTCTACCTATATTAGGTAACTTCAGGTGCTCTTTTGGATTTTGACTATGTTAAACTTGAAATTACTTTTTGAATGACTAGATAGCAAAACAAAGGTAGTACAGACTTAAAAAAGAATGTGGTCTTGAAGATAATGCTGCTGGCTCAGATTTAAACCTGATATCCAGTGCCATCTATTTGGAGTTTGCTCATTTTCCATGTGATTGCATGAGTTTCCTCTGGGTGCTCTGGTTTCCTCCCACATCCCAAAAACTGGCTGCAGTAAATTCCTCCCACTGTAGGTGGGTGTCAGGTTGGGGCTAGAGAAAAGTTTCAGGGATATAAAAGTGGGTTAATGAGAGTGATCTGACATTCAGCATAGACTTGATGGACCAAATAACATATGTGCCAAGGAAATACGAATGACTTCGCTGAACTGCCAATTAGTGCTCAGTCCACAGCAGATGTGTTGTTTGAAATATAGCAACCTTGCAACTGGTAGAGAGATGTGTGATATGTAACTGAAATATGATTAAGGTGCTGAAAAGGGTCACATAACCAGTTGACAAAATATTTAAGCTGAATCACATTATGAATACAGGTAGTAAACCATAATACACTACATAGGTATTTGCAAAATATTGTAATTGATGGATTTTCGTATACTTTAACATGTAATATTTAATCAGAAAATGATGCAGGATTGTGAAAAAAAGCACAGAAAAAAATGGGCTAATGCAAGAAAAATTGTTTTGTACATGCTGTACTACCAGTGTTTGAAATAAGACCAAGAGCTTCCAAGCTTCTACTGCAAAAGCTATGAAAAAAAACAATGTTAAATTGTTCCAAATTAATCATTGATAATTATGAGCAATGGAGCTCTAAATTTCCACATGAATAGGCAAGTTTGCTCAGAGATTAGAAGGTGGGTGCAATAGGGGAAAAAAAACTGAAGTTTAAATGCTGCTTTACCCAGTGGTCAGCATACAGTGAGTGATGTCACATCCAACCTGCACAATATTTGATATGGGAAGTCTCTAATACAAAGTAGACAACCCCCTCTGAAACATTCATGAACTGTTATAAGTTAAATTTACAAGATTTACTTTTTTGCAGTGGGTGGCAGGAATGGGGATATTACATTTAAAAAATGAAAAAGCAATATGCTTAATGAAAAATGCAAAGTGATTACAGTTCTTGGGAAAACAGGTGAAAGGGCAAGTGTGACTTGCAAGATATAGATAGCATGAGCAGGCAACAACTTGGCAAATGTAGTTTAACATGGGAAAGAATTCATGTACTTTGATAAGAGGAATCAAAATACAGTTTATCTAAATGGAAAGAGACTGCAAATAAGTAAAAGGATTTGGGTGCTCTTGTGCATGCATCACAAAAAGTTAGCAAGCAAGTGCAGCAAGTAATTAACAGAGAAAATGGAATGTTGGCTTTTATTGTAAAGAGGAGTTTGGAGTTTAGAAACAGGAAAGTTTTATTACAATTGTACAGAGTGTTGGTGAGGCCACACCTGGGGTATTGTGCACAATTTTGATCCCCATCCCATGAAAGGATACAATTGCAACAGAGGCAGTCCAAAAGAGATTCCCCATGCTAATTCCTGGAATGAAAGGATTGTCCCGTCATAAGAGGCTCTTTAGAGTTTAGAAGAACAAGGGGTGAACTTATTGAAACAAGTTGTTCAGGGGCAGGACAAGGTAGATGTCAAAATGTTTGCATTAGTGGGAGCATCTCAAACAAGGGGACATGGTTTCAAGATAGAGGTCAGTCTTTTAAAACTTAGGTCTAGAATTCTCTACCCCCAAAGAGTTGTGATGGACAGTTCATTAAAAGTGGAGGTAGATAAATTGTTGAAAGATCAGGGGATTGAGGGCTATGGGGATTTGGTACAGAGGAGGAGTTGAGGCCTGGGGTAGATCAGCCATGATCATATTAAGCGACATGGCAGGGCAGGCCTGAAGGGCTAAGTGGCCTACTTATGTTCCTGTGGTACTGGAGACCAAAATGAAACACCACAATCATTTACAATGTTAATAAGACAAGTTATAATAATTCTCAGATCTAAGAACTACCATTGTGTGTGTGAAATTCCAAGCTACAGCAGCACAGTAATCATGTTACTGAACTAACGATGCAGAGGGGAGTTCAAATCCCACCACAGACAGTAAATTTTAAAATAATCTGGAATTAAGAAAACATTTTTGACAGTTTAAAAACTATAACCATATCATCATAAATCCTTTTGGTTTACTAATGCCCTTTTGTGAACAAAGCTACCCCACCCACCTTTTACCAGTCTGGTTTAAAAGTGACTACAGACCTACAGTACTGCCTCTGAAATAGCCAAGTAAAAGTATGCAGCATAAAAAACTGGTGGATTGAACTCCCTTGGTGCCCTTAAGTGGGGTGTATCTTCAACACAGTCTATGGCAGTTCAAGATAATTATCCATAGTTGGGCAATAAATGCTAGCCAGATACCTTTATTCCACAGAAAAAAAGTCATTATTAGTAGACAAAAGCACCAATTTTCTATATTTATCTTACATACAATGACCCTGAATCTGTTGCCAGTTCTAGTTGCAGTTGCTGACCTTGAAGAAAGCAGTCCACAAAAGGTCTTGCAGTCTGTGCGCAGATTTCAAATGGGGTCAAGTGTAAGATTCAAAATTATCCCTGGTGTCTATCAGCTGGATTAGCAAACTGACCGAGCAGCCAATCACATTAAAGAATTTGAAGACAGCAAGCCAGGAAGCAAAAAGCACAAGTGTTTAATTAACTTTTTAAATGTTTTCAAAGTGTTAGCCGAAGATTAAAACAGACAAACAATTAAGGTGGAAGCTGAAATATCAAATCATTTTAAAATTAAAATCTAATATGTTTTGAAATGTGCAAGGGAATTACAATTCATACAAGTGAGATCTTGGGGCTAGCAAGTTTGTTAATCAGTAATTTCTTCTTAATAAACCATTATAAACTCATTCACACCTCATGCAAAAAAAAGCATTACATTGAGGGTATTTTGTTACAAGTCTATTGTGTAATTAACTTAAGTTCATGTTGGTGTAACCGATTTCCCTTGATTCTGTTGGAGAAGTTTGAAAATTGCAGCTCACAACTTCAGCATTACCACATTAATTGCCACATGTATTAAAATCTCAAGGATCCTGTGAGCTTCATGGTGCACTGATGGCAAAAACTCAATTTTGTGGTAGTATAAGCAACAAAATCTGGGCCATTATTACTGCATGTACAATATACCAGAGAAAGCATCTATAGTAAACATTCTTTTCTGAGGGGGCAACAGGATGTGACAGCAAGACTTCATTCACATACATGGAAAAGATATTATACAGTTTTCCCCCAGGCAGATTATAAATTTCTCAACATCACAGCTTTGAAATGTAATATTTGAACCCCTGATTATATTCTATTTATTGAATAAAGATAATCTCAGTCTTCCCGTGTGAAGTTAGAACCATCTTACAATGAATATACGATGACCTTGCATCTTGCTCTTCAAAAAACCTGTAGAATCTGCAAGCTGTTAAATGCTGCTGTTTGGGTTGAGACAGCAGTATGGTTTGGCTCAAAAGTATGGGCACATTAGACACAGATGAAAATTGATAGTTTTCCCTCACAATCCCACAGCACAATAACAAAATAAATTTTTGCTTTTTCAAAAGTCTAAATGCATTCATATGGAAATTTAGCTCAAGGCTTTCTAGTAGAAGTCAAATTCAACCACCAATGCAAAGCATAGTTTTAAAGGAGCTTTCTTTTTTTAACAAAAGATTCATGCCAGAAATAGTTCTTAGCATCTCATAAACAGAATAAAAGAAACTAAATATACATTACCAGTACTGAGCAGTAGCCATTCAGACAAATGTACTCCAGTGTTCAACTTTAATGCAAATTTGAGGAGCATTGCCCATTTTTTAAACCAAGACATACATATTAAAATTATGCTTTTGTTCGAGGACTGAAATCATGTGTTTTTGGATGTCGAAAGTGTACATGAAGGAGACAGCATCTTATTTTTTTTGTAAAGCATTGTTTTTTTTTACATGAAGCAAAGCAATATTTCAGTATTCTATATAAAGCACTTAGTTGATGCAATAACTATAATTTATTTAGCTTTCAAAATATTAAAACACAGCACACATTTCTGAATTGGCAGTTCGTAAACAAAAAATGCAGCCACACCAAAAAGTACCAGGGTATCTCTGGACCACTATATTAGTCCCTGTAATACAATAATGTCTCATGTAAACTTCAGAAAAACCTGCATTGTACCTCCTTTACAACAGTATGTGAATTTACCCTCTACTGACAAAGAACACATTATCCAAATGAACTTTTAAATATTAAATATAGAAAGGACTAGCTAATCCCACTATCCCATTTCATGTTTAAAAATATAAAAGCTAGTTTTTCATTGCTGACTGTAAACATCAAGTTTCATAAACACACACAGACACGGTAGTTTATTTTCAATTAAACACTTTTACCTAATCCAGCTTCAAACTTGCAAGATTTTAAAGCCTTATAAATTAAACAGTCTTTAAAATATAAAAAAAAGAATGACTCCAATCCAAGTGCATCTTGCATCAAATCCTAAAGTGTAAAGGGATTAAAGGGTCAACCAATTTTAAATTATGATTGGATTCTTACTTTTAATTTTGTAGGTCATTGAACATATGAATATCCAACAACTAAATGGTATTCTGTGACCTGACAAGCAATAAAGCAGCCTTTGCTATTTAATACCATAGATAATTTACAGATTTATCACAAAAAAAATCAAAATACATAGAGTATTTCTAGATTTTTCTTCAGAAAGACTTATTACTACTTACAATAGTTAAACCTTTTACTGTTTTGCCTAATCAGTATAATTTATTGTATTGGTAATCTGGCACAATCAATTGGTATGTTGTTACGGATAATATATTAAACCTCTAGCTACATGCAGAGTTGTAGACAACTTTGCTATTGTGTATTAACAGCAGACTCTTCATCCTTACTCATTTCAATATCCGTTTCATTTTCTTTTGGTTGATCGTCATGCTCCACTTCTTGGTCATGTCTTAGCTGAACCTCCACTGGAGTAGATTCTTCTTTTCCACTCTCATCTTGTCTGCTATTATGAAAGGATGTGACACTTTGATCTCCAGCTTCCTCACTTTGTTCTAGAATATGAAAAATAATTTAAATAATTTTAATTAATTAGGAATCTATTCCTGAATGGTTGCCACCTATTCGTTTTGCCACAGATAATTAGGTTTGCCACACACTCACAGGAGTGATGTGAAAACATTAGACACCTTACTAATACAAACAAGTTTTTTAAAAATTTCATTCGTGGGTATAGATACACATTATACTATTCTCTTACTATTTCATAAAACTTGTGAAAGATGCAAGTAATTTAGTTCCTTTCTTCCCAGTTAAGTAATGCACACCCCACAATCTTTGCTCCCACAGTATTTGTGGTTCCTGTTGAAACCATGAGAGGCAATAGCTACAAGATAGCCAAACATATCCCTTGGACTCTGTGCAAACATTACTGCTCCACAGGAAAAGCAAGCATTATTCTAAGCAACATTAGTTCAGAAGTTCATTTAAAAGGTTTAAGTACACAAGTTATTTTCCCTTCTCCTCTGGCCATCAGTACCTCAGTAATTTAAGTATTTTGTTTGATTTCATCACTGTGCACTCTGATAATCTAGTTCTTCTGAAGACTGCAACTGCCACAATGAAGGTCCTCCTTTTACAATTTCTTTCCAGGAGCTGGAACTCCTGATTATCATGGTATATAGTTCGTTGTAATATAATCTAGGCATTGCGGCTTCAGGACAGAAATCTAATTTTTAATCTCCTATAATTAATGCTTTTCCTATTCTCTCAGGACAGAAAAGTTGTATTTCCTAATACATGGCAAAAGGGTAAACTTTCAACAGGCCCAGGCTCCTGACAGCACTGCAGAAAGAAATTTCTAATGTTATTGCTTATTTAATATTAATGTGTAAAGTAAATTAAAAGACACATAAATGACAATTCCAGTGCATACACTTAATGAGGAAGATAGATGTTTAGTTTTCTTAAAAAACAGCATTTTTGTGGTTTTGTGGTTAAGGCCAATGTTGTGGTTACTTGCACTCTTAAAAAAAATCTCCAGTTCCATTGTTCTGTCATTACTCATTCTTACTTGGTAAGTTCTAGTATTTTTGGATTCACTCAGGTTTAGATTATTGGTTATTTTATAATTTACCAAGGTAAGGATTTATTTCACTTGGCCACTAATTTTTTCCCTGGCATATGCAAATACAATTTTTTTAAAACCCCAAACCACACTTTTAGGTGCAAGGCCTTTGAAAGGTTTGACAGAATGGAATGTTTGATACAAGACTTAACTGGATTAATAGAGATGCCATAATTGACAAGTTAATATGCAACTCCTCATACTGGTGTTGCAGAATATCACAATTAAGAATTGTCTCTAATTAAAATTTACACTTTTTAGCTATTTAACCATGAAACATCTACACAAGAGATGTAAAAGGAGTTGTAGGAAACAATGTGGCCTAACTAAAAAGCTGGCTATAATTCTGCTCAACAACCAACTAGATGCAAGCTATATCCCATTGAAATGCATGTACATCACTAATATATCTTGCCTGAAAACATGAATTCCACAGAAAAACATCACTTTTAGGCCACTTAGGTATATCAAATTATACCATTTTTATATTACAAACCACTGCATCTTAAAATTTCTGAGTAGTAAAGTGCATCAAGAAGAATGGACCAATGACAGATTGAGGAGAAATTGGATACTTTCCATGTGATGTTACACAATGGAAAAAAGGCCAAAGTACCAATTTATTGCTTTTAAATAACAGAGGATTTAGAAAATGTACAATATATCTCACACTACTATAGATTTACAGCTGTTGCCACAATTCCAATAAATTGTGCATCTGCAGATTGGAGATCAAGTCAGAATGGTGCAAGAACTGTTAAACTCAACACAAGACCAATAATAACTTATCTGGCTAAACCATATACTCTATAAACTGACCTTAAAATTCAATACTATCCCAGCTTTCTTTCTTTTTCAATCTTTTTATTAGTTTTCAAATTAATACAGATTGATATATAAGCATCAATATTTATACATGTAATACAAAGAGATCAGGATAACAATCATAGCATATATAATCATAAAAAACAATAATATAAAAAAATCTGTAGATCCAACGATCTCTTAGTAAATGAATATAATATAAAAGAAAGGAAAGAGAAAGATTATATAAATTTTAAAAAACCCAAATCAATAAAAAAAATTATAGACAATATAAACTAAACAAAAAAAAACTTTTCAAAAGAAAAACAAACAAAAAAAGGGAAGGAAAAAAAAACTGGGCTAAACTTTCTCAGTAGAAACAAAACAATATTATGTCGTCAAGTCCGTTCCTCCAAGTTGGAAAGTTATTGAAAGGGGATCTACATCAAGTGAAAATATTGAATAAATGGACTCCAAATATCTTCAAATTTAAGCGAAGGATCAACAGTACCACTCCTAATTTTTTCCAAGTTTAAACATGATATAGTTTGAGAAAACCATTGAAAAGTAGTAGGGGGTATTGGATCCTTCCACTTAAGCAAAATGGATCGTTTGGCCATTAATGTAACAAAAGCAATCATACAGTTAGTGGAAGGAGATAAATGGCCAAACTCTATCCTCTGTAGTCCAAAAATTGCAGTAATAGGGTGAGGTTGTAAATCAATCTTCAATACGTTTGAAATAATGTTAAAAATGTCTTTCCAATGTTTTTCCAGAAGAGGACAGGACCAAAACATATGTGTCAAAGAAGCCACATTCGATTTACATCTATCACATATAGGATTTATATGGTTATAGAAACGAGCTAACTTACCTTTGGACATATGGGTCCTGTGGACTACCTTAAACTGTATCAACGAGTGTCTGGCACACATTGAAGATGTATTGACTAAATGAAGAATTTTCTTCCAAGTCTCTATAGGTATAGATGTCTGGAGTTCACTTTCCCATTCATTCTTAATTTGGTCTAACGATTCTAGACGTATTTTCATAATTAAATCATAAACTATTGCTATCAAGCCCTTCTGATAAGGATTAAGACCTAAAATTTTTTCCATAGTTTCAATTTTGTAAGGTGTCGGAAAAGAGGGTATAGTTTTTAAAAAATTTCTAATCTGCAAATATCGAAAAAAGTGTGATCTAGGCAAATTATATTTATTAGACAATTGTTCAAAAGATGAAAAACAGTTATCAATGAATAGATCCCGAAAACATACTATTCCCTTCCTTTTCCATATGGAAAAAGCCGAGTCAGCTCCAGATGGGTGAAAGAAAAAATTAGATTGAATGGGACTTGACAAATTAAATTTATTCAATCCAAAAAATTTACGAAATTGAAACCATATTCGTATTGTATGTTTAACAATTGGGTTAGTTGTATGTTTACTTAACTTGGTAAGTACAAAAGGGAGAGAAGCACCTAAAATAGAAACTAATGAAAAGTCAGGAACTGATCGGTTCTCAAGGCATACCCATTTGGGGCATTGAATTACATCAGAATCTTGTATCCAAAAAATTAAATATCTAATATTAATTGTCCAATAGTATAATCTAAAGTTAGGCAAGGCCAAACCACCATCCTTTTTTAATTTTTGTAAATATTTCTTACTTAACCTTGGGTTTTTATTCTGCCAAATATATGAACAAATTTTAGAATCAATTGTGTCAAAAAAAGATTTCAGGACAAAAATTGGAATCGCTTGAAATAAATATAAAAATTTTGGTAAAATATTCATCTTAATCACATTAATTCGGCCTACCAATGATAAAGACAGTGGAGACCACTTAGTAAATGATTGTTTAACATGGTCAATTAAAGGCAATAGATTAGCTTTAAATAAGTCCTTATGTTTCTTGATAATTTTAACACCTAAATACATAAAATAGTCAGTTACCAATCTAAAAGGTAATTGGCTATAAATTGGGGTTTGCATATTCAATGGAAAAAGTTTGCTCTTATTAAGATTTAATCTATAGCCAGAAAAAACACTAAACTGATCTAGTAGTGATAGTACTGCGGGAATAGATTCATCTGGATTAGAAATATAAAGTAACAGGTCATCGGCCTAGAGAGATATCTTATGAATCATCTGTCCGCGAGTAATGCCACATACATTTGAAGAGTCCCGAAGTGCAATAGCCAAGGGTTCTAAAGCGATATCAAATAATAAAGGGCTTAACAGGCAACCTTGTCTAGTACCTCGAAAAAGCCTAAACAAAGGAGATCTTTGATTATAAGTATTGAAGCCATAGGTATATAATAAATCATCTTAATCACAGATATAAATTTAGGGCTAAAATTAAATTTTTGAAGTGTAGTGAATAGATATTCCCATTCGACTCTGTCAAATGCCTTTTCAGCATCTAGTGAAACAACACATTCTGAAATTTGGGATGAAGGATTATATATAATATTCATTAATCTCCTGATATTAAAATGTAAATAACGATTCTGAATAAATCCTGTCTGGTCTTCAGAGATAATTTGCGGGAGATATTTTGGAAAATATTTTTGAATCTACATTTAATAAAGAAATAGGTCTATAAGATGCACAATCAATGGGATCTTTATCCTTTTTAAGAATTAAAGAAATAGTTGCTTCATAGAAAGATTGTGGTAGTTTACCCACTGATAGGGCATCTTTAAAAATTTTGGCTAACCAGGGAACAAGAATATCAGAAAAGGATTTTAAAAAATTCAGCTGTATATCCGTCAGGGCCGGGTGCTTCACCCGAGTTCATTGAAAATATTACTTCCTTTATTTCTTCCTCCGAAATGGGAGTATCTAATGCAGAACGTTCATTTAAAGATAGTTGGGGAATCTTCAGATCTCTTAAAAATTCATACATTGATGTAAGATCCTCAGGGGATTCTGATTGGTATAAAGAAGAATAAAATTCTTGAAAGGATTTGTTGATTTGAACAGGATCTATCGTGTAAGTACCATCTGGTTTACAAATTTTATTAATCTGACGTTTAGATAAAGTAGCTTTCAATTGGTTGGCCAATAATTTACCGGATTTGTCACCATGTATATAAAATTGACTCTTGTTTTTAAGTAGTAGATTTTCAATTGAAGATGTTAATAATAAACTATGTTGTAATTGGAGTTCTGCTCTCTTTTTAAAAAGCTCCAGATTCGGAGTATCAGAATATTTTTTATCGATTTCTTTAATCTTGTCAACCAATATATGTATTTCATTATTAGTTTGTTTTTTCAAGCCAGCGGAATATGAAATAATTTGACCACGGATATATGCTTTAAAAGTATCCCATATTAACCCACTGGAAATTTCTTCAGTAAAATTAGTTAAAAAGAAAAATGAGATCTGTTCTTTGATAAATTGGATGAAATCCGAGTCTTGTAATAGAGAAGGATTAAATCGCCATTGTCTATCCATGGAAGGGTTTAGACAACAGTTAAAATCTCCACCCATAATCAAAGTGTATTCATTTAAATTAGGAAAAAAATGCAAATAGATGTTTAAAAAATTCAGGGTGATCTACATTGGGTGCATAAACATTAACCATAACAACTTTTTTTTATTATGAAGCAGACCAGTGATTAATAAAAATCTACCATTTGGGTCTGATATTGTCTCATGATGAACAAACGAAATTGAGGAGTCTATAAAAATAGAAGCTCCTTTCACCTTTGCTTGTGAATTCGAATGGAACTGTTGACCCCTCCAAAATCTAAAAAAACATTGATTATCTTTCTTCCTGATGTGAGTCTCCTGAATGAAAATAATCTGAGCATTTAGTCTATGAAAAACTTTAAAAATCTTCTTACGTTTAAGTGGATTATTTAAGCCATTAACATTCCATGAAATAAAATTAATAGTCTTATCCATTTTAATAGTTTTATCCAAAGATATGGTATGTAAAGGGTTAATCTTAATATTTCCAAGTCTTACCAACAGGAAGAAGTAAAAAAAATATTCAAAGAGGAAATGGATATGACGACAATTTAGAAAAATTTGTAGTTTAGCCCAGAAGAAAAAAAACGTAAAAACAACCCCACCCCCCTCCCCCAACAGCCCGAAAACTGGCCAATAGGCAGCCAGTACGCTACCCTCTAATTGAACTAACCCGTTCTATTGGTGGCAATAGTCCAAATTGAAAAAATATATAAACCACCCATATTTTGTCTTAAAATGAACAGCATAATACAAACAGAGATAATGAACTCACAACATAGTTGTGAGATTGAAACAGAGCCAAAGGGCGAATCCCAGCTGAATGTATGGGAGACAATGTCAGCTGTGGCTCTGTAGTGATGCCCTTACTTCCAGAAGGTTCAAGAGATTTGAAAACATACCCTCTATTAGTACGTGTGCAACACTAAAGGAGTGCAGCACAATCTGTGGTTTCACCTGAGATAAAATGTTTAATTGGGCTCTGCCTCTTCAGTGTGTCTAAAAGATCCTAATGTTTCAAGTATTTGGGAGTTCTCGAGCCATGGCCAAGACTAATCTCTTAATTAACATTTAAAATCAAATATTCCAGTAACATTTCACCATTGTCTGTGGGAACTTACTGTGGGCAAAATTAACTGTTCCTTTCAACATTAGAATTGTGCTGACATTTCAAAAGTATTTCATTGTGGAATAATTTTTTTTTAAAACATTGTCTTTTTTCCCCTCATCTTCTTTCAATACAATCTTTCTCTCTAGTTTGGCCCTCCTTTTTGTTTTTAAATCTCACGCATGAGATACCATTCAGGCCTTTGCTTACCAAATTTCCAGCAAGTCATATACTAAAAATATTTTGAAATGAAGGATGCAGAGAAAATGTACATGCCCCTCCCTCAGCAAGATCTTGTCCACTGCATTCTTCTATAATTAGTCTGTTTCTCAAAACCTTGCTTTTCTTCCCCCCACCCCCCTGGAGAGGAAATAAAGATTTAACGTTGAATCAGAATGGCATAGAAGGCAGTCATTTGGCCCTTTGTGTCTTTGTCATTGAAAATCCAAACAAAACTGCAAAAAAATAGAAAATGCAAGAAACAGTCTGCAAGTTAGGCAACATTTATGGAAAGAAACAAAATCAACATTTCAAGTCATGGACTTTTAATCAGAACCAGGAAAGAGAAACAATTGTTTTCTCACTTTTCCAATTCTGACAAAACATTAACTCTGTTTCTCTTCCTAAGAATGCTGCCTGACTTACTGAGTGTTTCCAGCATTTTCTAATTTCAGAATCTTTGCCTGTCACCTACTCAAACTATAAGCATTACATATAGGTAACTAAAGACATACATTTATAGCAGTCTATGTTATTTTACAATAGAGTTGAGAATGATACACTTGCAAAGTATAGCACAATTAATAAAATATTGTAATTTTACATAGCTTTTGAACATTGAGTAACATGCCCTTCATTTAATGCAACCCATCTGTCAATATTTGAAACATGTTTGTTTTGAACTGTTTATGTGCTTACCATTATCAATTGGATCATCACGTACCACAGCTGGAGAACGAATTGAGCCTGGGGAATCAGGTGGTGTTCTTCTTTCAAAATTGAATTCTGTAAGTCTTGGAGCCTGAGGCCTTGTTTTCCGTGCCGGATTAAGAAAGAAACAGTATGCACATCTAAATGCTAGTGAAGAAAACAAATAAACTTTATGCAGCTAAAACACATAGTATTTTTAAAAACACTCTACAAGAGACATCTCAAATCAGTTAAGCCACGAAAATCTACAAAATCCATTAGTACTTTGAGTGTTTGGAACTACAGCATATAAACAGAGCATTTAATGGAAAGCTCCAAATGATAGAACTATTGTTTGACAGGGTGTGATATGAATGTGAACACCTTGGCACCACTCCTTTGAAAGGTTGTGCCTACTATGATATACAGGAGAGCTCAGAGCTTGCTGCTTGTTCACAAAGACTAATACACAGCTGTGATTATCCTTTTAGAAAGGATGGCAGAAGAAGTGCGCAACTAAACAGCAGGGAAAGTAAGAAAATGTTGAATGGACATTAAAATTAAATATCTGACAATTGAAATTTGGTACAAATTCTATTCTATCTGCAAACCAGCCCCTCCCCAAAACCTCAAAATTGCAAGCACTGCATCTTGCATGGCATTCTTAAAGTCCTTCTTCCCAAGAGCTTCAAAAACCTTCACCTTTTCCTTACAATATTCAAACTTTTAAGTTCTAATCCAGGCATCACCTACTCACTACCAGTAGCTGCATCTTTACTCTCTTCAGCATAATTATGTAAACTATGGAATCAAGGTTGCATTTTGATTTAAAACAAACATTGCAGACATTGTAAACATGATTTGAAGCTATTATAACAGGCCGATTTTAGCATCACAAGCTGAAAGGCATAGTTCACAACAACATATTTACAAAGTCTTTATCATAGCAATACATCAATATTGTTATGTGCCTGTGATATTGCTGCAAGTAAGTTTTTCATTGCATCAGTGCATACATGACAATAAACTCAATTTTGACTGTGTTTCACAGGATCAGTATCAAACAAAAATTGATCCCATAAAGAGACATTGGGACATATTGAAAAGCTTGGTTTAGGAAGAAAGGAGAGTGAAGAGGAAAAAAAAAAGGTGAACTTCATCATTGGCAGGTGAAGGTATGGTCACAAACGGCCATGGGATATTTCAAGACAAGGATGAGAGATCCAAAAATCAAGATGCTGTTCAACCAGCAGCCAATATAGATCGGAGGAACGGAGGTGAGCAGGACAACAGAAATTAAACACTTGAGATTATCCAAATATGTCAGTTTACAAAGGGATAAGAACAAGGAAGGCTCTTCAGGAGTTATTGTTCAGAAGTAGAAGTGTGAATGAGGATTTCACCACATTGCAGAAAACTGGAGAATTAGTCACTGGCCCAATAGACATTCCACAATTATAATGGAACCAGCCAAAAATCACACAAAGAGATCCAATCAATTATGTTTGTTATCGTTACTCAGCACATGTTTAGCACAAATTTTCCAGAAGAAACAATGTCTTAATTTACAAAGACCTTTTTGTGCAGTGGCACTCAGTCAATGGAAGCAATGAGAGATGAGTAGGAAGCAATTTTAGAAAGAAACCATGAACTGAGAATAATCAGACCCACAAAAAGAAAGCTAAGGGGATAAGTTTTAACACATACTTGTACTTCCTTATCAAGCAGTTTGAAAGCGTATACAGCATCACTGGACTAAATGCCTTTACTTAGAATAGCCTTCCCTCTGATGGACATTAAAGATTCCATAGAACTGAGAGTATAGGTGCTTTTCCCAACATGCTAGCCAAAACACATCCTTCAAATAACACTAAAGCAGATAATCTGGTCATTATTCCTGGAAATGTTGACTATAGTTAAAGAAATTCCAATCATCATCTTTGTGATTGGTAAACTTGGTGTTGGTAGGTCAAAGCCAGTACACTTAAGCAATTTTCCCTCCATAAAGTCACACAATTTGGGTCTTTCCACATTTTGTAGAAAGATGCTGATAAATCATGAGCCGAATAGTGAGCTCCATAGAATATAGGTGATTTCTTTTCCAACCCACAACTGGAAACCTATCAATTGCCCAAGTATGCAGCAGTAGGAGTTCAAACAGCTGGAAGGGAAAAAAGTTTCTCTCCCTTCCAAGTCAGACAATTTAATGAAATGGCTAAACTAGTATACATTTTTAAAAACTGCACATTTCTGGTTAAACAATTTTTTTTTTGCTGTTGTTCCTTGTGAAAAATAAATCTGTGGCTCCATGAAATTAATTATGGAAGGAATAATACTTAATTTTGGACAATTATAGATCTTAAACTTTCTTTGCAATTTTCCTCTTTCCACTGACCTCATCTAAAACTACTTGCCATAGTGCATTAACTTGAGATGTACAATAGAATCATTATCAAAAATTATCAGCTGCATTAAGAGGCACATCCAGGAAAATGCTCAAGAGTCTGCATACCAAGTGCAAGTAAAAATCCATGCACTAACTGTGACAGAGCCAGGTTTCTTTTTCCAGCTATCCAAGCTTTGAATTAATACATTTCCTCTAGCTAGTAACATCTGAACAAGCTTCTCAGTGGTGTACTGCTCATGCTGTCAAGATCATTTCCACCCTAGAATGTCTTCATGCATGCCACCCTAGAAAATTAGGAAAAACTGACATCGAGTAGGCCTGATTTATGAGTCTGAATTATCAAAATGTGGTTATGGTCTTCAACATTGCTCCATTGATAACAGCAGTACTGCAAGATGTTTGTCCAAATAATGGTGTATTCAGGTAGGTCACCTTTGTAAGATGACACAGAGCTCCCTACACAATTTCAAAAAATGTGATGCATGTAAAATAAAATTACTATGGTGTATTTTCAAATCAGCTTTGTTCATGTTACCCAATTGTAAAATCTTATTCAGAGATCAAGTGTTAAAGTGCAGGTGATTTAACAAGCAACCCTGTAGCCTAACAGGTAGTAGAGTGTCAAAGCAAATTCCACATTTGATACTCAATCTCCTAAATTAGTTTGTGTGACAGCATGAAGGAATGAGCTTTACAACTGGTCTCAACACCCTGGGTTAGGCAGAGAAAAGTTTGGGTTCTTGCAACTCTATTAGAAATGTTTACTTGTACATACTGGAGAAGGCTGTTACCAGGTTCAGCTACAATGGTTCCACATTTTAATACCCTGCAAAAGTTAGCACTGAAACTCAAACATGAACTGGGAATAAGACTTTTTCAGCCAGAATTCCAAATCAGTGACGCAGAGGCATAAATTCTAATCCAACTGGATAAATTTAAATAATTGAAATAAATGAAATTTAAGAAAATGTCTCAGTTACAATAATGTTATTGGATTGTTGTAAAAAAAAAACTCATCTGCTTCACTTATAACTCTTAAATGCCATCTCAGCTCAGGGGCAATTAGGATTGGACAATGAATACCAGTATCGTCAGTAATGTACACATCCTGTAAACAAATAGTGAAAATTGGTTAGGATTAGTTAGCAATGATCAAGACAAGGTTGCCAAATGCAATTGGTCAATAGCCGTTTCTCTGTTCTTAAAATAGTAAATCAATGTTCTTGCAATTTGAAAAAGGTAAACAAACATTCTGAGGTAACATGTACACTCACACGCAGCTGTATCATTTACTATGCGTTTCCACAAACTCAGTTTTGAGGACTTCTTTTGAGCTTAAAGTCTAGATTTTTTCCTCGCTATCTGCTATGAACAATATGACATCTTTTACAGTGAAGACAGGCAATTCAGCCCAAGTCAACACCGGAGTCTAGAGATTTCACTCTCAATTCATCCAAATGTATCAATTTAAATGCACACAAATTCTGCAGGGCATTTTGTATATGGTACACACTCCAGCAACGGTTAGTCAGTGGTGGAACAGGTAAACATTTAGGATGGTAGATGGATGGAGTGAAGCTTCTTGCGCACTGTTGAAAATGCGTTCATCCAAGGCAGCTTAAAGATATTCTGTCACACTTTTGACTCAAGCCTTTTCACTATTTACAAAAGATACGAGTCAGGAGGCAAATCACTTGCCACAGAATAACTTCTGACCTAACTTTTGTCACCACAATATTTCAGCAGCTGCTCAAATTAGGTTTCTGGTCAGTGTTTTCCACGATGTTGAGGATCATATAATAGTCATGCTGTTAAATGTTAAGCATTAAGTTGAAGATAAATCATCTGAAGAATGGTATTATGAAAAAAAGGATTCGTTACACGATTTCTTCAACCTTTCTCCATGAGTATAAACAGTAGTTACTTTTAAGAATAAGTAATAAACTCAGGCACCACGCACCCGCCCCCCACACCCAGTTTGAAAATTTGTAGTTCATTGCACTTCTTACCAACATATTCAAATTCTTCTTTCAAGGCCATGCCATTATGAGAAAAACACTGCTGACAAATAAGTGCATATCTGTAAAATATTAAAAAAACAAAATGTAAGCCACTAAAACACACTATTAATAGTAATTTCAGATGTGCAATTGCCCTTGAGATACTGGATGAACCAGGCTAAATTGAAATCAAGTTATCAGTGTAATATTGAATTCCTACTTTATGTACTGTAATGACATGCTACCAATTCCCCATGTATTCAAGTAATTCTTGAAATTCACCTGTTCTGTGGGCCATCACCAACCAAATATTCAATAACTCTATCAACTGCTCCCCGGTCTCGAGGGAGGATTGGTCTTGCTAGGGGAGGACCTGGAGGATGAACACCTACAATCAAGAAGATAAATGCAGGGTTGAAGAACAATAACTTCTCAAAATCATGTTTCAACTACATTGATGTAAATGTCCATTTAACTAAACTAAAACAATTTGGTGCAAGATTCTTTAATGTTTTACTTGTGTATCTTGTTTTAACCTTTCATAACATTTCATTCTCCTAGCCCCTTGGCTTTAGGAATGAGATAAATTTACAGTAATTCCACAAGTTATTTTTTAGTTAAATAAGCCCCATACATTTAAAGACTTTAAAATAAATTTGTTATCTTGAAATTCAGACAGTTTGCACAGCAATAAGATATCGTCAACCATCTTCCCACATTCCTATAGATTTGGAATACTTGTAGGGAAATGCACTGTTCTACAGTGCATAAATACAAACATTTACTACTGCTTCAAGCTTTTGCCAGATGTGAAACTGTTTCACAAGGAAGCACAATTTAAGCACTTGAATTCCTCCTGAAACTGGCCTAACAATTTTTCCTGCTATTCAGGCCAAGAGTAATTAATGTAATTAAACATCAGGAGTAATTATTGCAAGATGACTGGTCAATTTTGCAAATCTTGGCAAGCCCTCAGATACCTGCTGGTTATTAATTTACTACCATATGGAAGCCCAGTGGTTCAACATTTTTGTATTTAATTGATTTTAGGTCTGTTGAATGATGTGGAAAACATAAGGGAAAAGTACAAAAAAAACAGTTCATGAATTCAATGAGCAAAAATAACTTGCAAGTTCATTCAAAACTGTTCATTTTTTTGTTAAAAAAACACAGGAAGCCAAAGCAGCTTACCATTTTGCCAATGAACTTGTACTGTCATTTTTTTTTTAATATAAAGATTAAGATCTTTATTAGTAAAATATACATTGAAACACAAAGTGAAATGCATCTTTTGCAATAGAATGTTCTGGGGGCAGCTCGCAAGTGTTGCCATGCTTCCAGTGCCAACATAGCATGCCCACAACTTCCTAACCCGTGTGTCTTTTTAGAATGTGGGAGGAAACCAGAGCACCTGGAAGAAACCCATGCAGTCATGGGGAGAAAGTACAAACTTCTTACAGTCAGTGGCCAAAATTGAACCCGGGGTCGCTGGTGCTGTAACAGTGTTACGCTAACCACTACACTAGCGTGCCAACAGTAGCTATGTAACATTTTAACAAGCTTAGTCCTGGTCTATAAAAGATAAGAGACACCAGCTGTGAATTACTAATGGGCTAATTAAATATGGAAGCATCATTTATCAGATATCTATCTCTGAAAGTGCAGAAAATAAAATGGCCTTCATTTATATAAAAACAATCTTATTGGTAATCCAGGATGGTATTAAAAACTATGATTAAAGCCAAGTATTTTGTTTACCCATTACAGGAATTGGGGTAGCTGGAGGCATTGTCCGCTTCGATAGTACAGGTGTCTGTAAAACTGAATGAGCGGTCTTTTCTGGTGGGCCACCAGGAGCTGATGTGCTCTGTAGAACAGGCGAGGCAATCGGCAGAGTTTGTGGATTTCCCTGCTTGAGGTTTGGTGGAGTGGATGCTACTTGAGCTGATGTCCTTTGACGAAGTTCTGGAGGAAGAAAATTTAGAATCCTTTTTAACTGCATTGGACACTGACCTACTGCAAATAGTTACACTTCATCTGATGAAACTCAAAACTTTATTAGCTTAGACTTTCAGCAACAGGCAACTTATTCTTACTGAAAATGTGTCACTTTCACACTTCTGGATGATTTTTTACCATTATATCATTTACGATGCATGCTTTGGAGCTGAACAATTGCTTAGGTTATAAAAATCATTCATAAACAAATTTTTAAAGAATTTAAGTTGCAATTACAAATTAGAGTACATGCCCTCTTGCTAAACAGTTCTTTCTAGAAAATTCGCCCTTCTTCCAACTGCAGTTTCTATTCATAATTTAAACTCACACCCATCAAGGAATTTTAAAAACATTTTAAAAAAAAAATCAGTATTTGTAATCATGGGTTAATAACTAGATAAAGGCAATACCCAATTAGTATGAATATCCACAAAAAGCAGGACAAATCCAAGCCAGTCAATTACTGGGCCAAAATTAACTCTACCAGAATTATGGGAGGAGACATAGTCAGTGCTACTAACCATCACTTAATCACCATTAAGCTGCTAACCACTGCTCAATTTAAGTCCCAAATCTTTTTATAGACCTGATGCAAACATGGACAAAAGAACCAAATTCAAAATGGAAAGTAACTGCCCTCAGCAGTAAGCCAGGGACTATTTGCAAAGAAGCCCAAGTAAAATCAAAGTCAAGGAGAATACTCTTCAATGGCTGCAGTCATACCTACCAGAAAGGAAGTCTGTGGTAGTTGTTAGAGACCAATCAGTTCAGCCCCAAGAGAAGATACCCAACCATCTTTAGCTACTATTTTGTGATGGAGGAAGATCAAGTTGGAGATGGTCAAGATTAAGTCCAAGATGGAGATGGTCACTGAAGATCGAAGAGTGTTCAGTTTTATGTGCACATTTCAGATATTTAAGCAGTCCATAGCTACATCCAACAAAACCTAGATAACATTCAGGCATGGGGTGATATGGCAAGAAATAGTTCTGTCACAGAAGTCCAAGGTAATGACCAACAGTCACAAGATTGTCAAATCATCTCCCCAGTGTTCAAAAGCTATCAACTACTGCTACATACCCCCTACCAGATATTGATATGTAGAAGTCACATATTGGGGATGAGCTTGCACTTGAAAATCAATAGGACCAGCCATATAAATATTGCCAGTAACAGAACAGTTCACAGGCAAATATCTGTCCTCCTACCTATGACATTTCTAGCATCTCACAAATGGCTTGATGGTGATGGTGGAAGGTTATTTTTCAGACTGGAGGCCTGTAACTAGTGGTGTTCCCCATGAGTCAGTGCTAGGCTCATTGCTATGCGTCATCTATATCAATGATTTAGATGAGAATGCACAAGGCATGGTTCGCAAGTTTGCAGGTGATACTAAAATAGGTGGTGTCATTGACAGTGAAGATGGTTATCAGGATTTAGAGTGATCTTGATCAGCTGGGTAAGTAGACCAAGGAATGGCAAATTGAGTTTAATTTGGTTATGTGCAAGGTGTTATATTTTGGGAAGACAAATCAGGGTAGGACATTCACAGTCAACAGTAGGGTTCTGGGGAGTGTTATAGAACAGAGGGACCCAGGAGTACAAGTGGTTCGCTGAAAATGGCATCACAGGTAGACAGGGTGGTGAAGAAGTTGGGATGTTATGTTGCAGTTGTATAAGACGTTAGTGAAGCCACATTTGGAACAGAGTGTTGAGTTGTTGAGTTCCCTGCTATAGGAAAAATGCCAAGAAGGTGGAAAGAGTGCAGAGGAGATTTACGAGGATGTTGCTGGGACTTGAGGGACTGAGTTATGGAGAGAGGTTGAGTAGTTAGAACTTTTTTCATTGGTATGGAAGATATTGAGGGGTGATCTTATAGAGGTATACAAAATCATGAGGGGTCAATGTCCAGTCTTTTTCCCAGGGTTAGGGAATCAAGAACTAGAGGGCAAAGGTTTAAGGTGAAAGGGGAGAGATTTAATAGGAACCTGAGAGGCAACTTTTTCCACCCAGAGGGTAGTCAGTATATGAAATGAGGAAGTGGTTGAGGCAGGTACATTAACAACATTTAAAAAAAGGTACCTAGATAGGTACATGGATGGGAAAGGTTTAGAGGAATATGGGCCAAATGCAGGCTAATGGGACTAGATGGGAGTCTTGGTTGGCACAGACCAGTTGGTCCAAAGGGCCAGTTTCTGTGCTGCACCTAAAAAGGCACATTTCCCTTTGAGTTCAGCTCCAACACAATTCAATTAAAGCAGCTTAACACAATCCAAATCAAAGCAATTCACTTGTTTTGCATCCAATAAGCCATAATGGACATGTTCACCTTCCATTGTTACATTGTGGCTGCCTCACTTACCATCAAAAACCACAGTAAGGCCTCTTCAAAAGCACCACCTAAATCTGTAACCCATACAAGCTCAAAACAGAAAGGGGGTACAGATACAAAAGAATACAAAGTTTCTCTTCAGGTCACAAACCTTATTAACCAGGAAATATATAATCTTTTCTTCATCACCCTTGGGTCATGATCATGGAATTCCTTACTCATTAGCACCACAGAAGTACCTTCTCTACATGAACTGCAGCTGTAGGTGGCAGCTCACTACCACCTCAAACAATTAGTGTGTCAGTTTGTGGGCAGCAGGTCAATTGCCCCTCGTTTGTTCTTCTCATCACCCAAGATTATTGGCACCGTTGGCAAATGCTACTTTGGTCTGGCCCACATCTCAATTCCCTTGGTCTAATTCCACTCATTTTTATCCACACAAAATTCTGATTAAACTAGAGTTAAAGCTAAATAGCTTGCTTTTTTTATATTAAAAAAAGAGGGTAGATGTTGAAGGAGCACATGCTTAGTTATTAGTGGACACAAGAGACTGCAGATGCTGGAATATGGAGCAACACACAAGATGCTGGAGGAGCTCAGTGGGTCGGGCAGCATTTGTGGAGGGAAAAAAGGACAGTCAAGGTTGAGTTGAGACCTTTCATCCAGACTGAAAGTAGAGAGCAGATAAAGAGGCACAGGGAAAGGGTGGAGCAAGAGCTGACAAGCAATAGATAGATCCAGGTGAGGAGGGATGATAGGCAGGTGGAGGAGGGAAGAGTGGAAATAGCGATTGGGGGTGATAGGTAAAAGCAAAAGGTTGAAGATGATGGAATCTGATAGGAGAGGAAGGTGGAGCATGGAACCAAGGAGGTGGGGAAGGCACATAGCAACAGTGGGGGAGGGGATCTGGTAGGAGGTGAGTGGGTGATGGGCAGATGGAGTAGGTGGAGGAAGAGAAAGAAGGAGGATGATGGGGGACACAGGACACAACCCAAAACTGGAGAATTCAAATCTCCGTGCTGACAGATAGCAGACTACCCAGGCGGAATACGAGGTGCAGTTCCTCTAGCTTACATTTGGCCTCACCCTGGAAGTGGAGGCCGAGTACAGGCAGGTCGGTGTGGGAATGGGGAGGGGAATTAATCTGACTAGCAACTGAGTGCTCCAGATGGCCACGGCGGAAGGAGTGCAGGTGCTCAAACCGGTAGCCGGTTGAGCCATTTGCCATCAATTGTTTTCAGTATCTGCAAGTTTATTTTCTGCATCTCATGAGTGAGTACACCAAGATTCCACTCTGCACCAACAGTTAAAATGTGTTATTTTTCTATTCTTCCTGTCAAAGTACTGTTAAGAGGTTTTGGATCATCTACAAGTTCAAGTAATCACGGCATCAAACTGCTTTGAGAAAATCAGTAGGTCCAGAAGTTTCATATCAAATACCTCAGAGTACAGTGGTAAAACTTTTGGGGAGATCATACCACGCACCCCTGCTGCCTCCCCACGGACAGGCATGTCATGAGCTGGGGTTGTAAAGGGGTAAGAAGATGTGGATGATTTATGAATTTAAGTAATGTAGTCTTACAGGTTTGTCAGTAATTCAAAAGTTTGGGTGTTGTTGAAGATTGGAAGTTTAGGAATTAGCCACTTACATGGATCAGCAATAATGATCGACAGGGAGCATAGATTGAAACCATCGAGGTCAAGGAATGAGCAACACAGAACAGACAACCTCCCATGAAAGCTCAGGGTAGACCAGGTTCCAAAAATCAAATGCAATTTGCTGAAGTGATGGAGTGGAGCATGGAGTCAACAGAAGAGTGACAGACAAAGTCCTTACCACAGCAATACAGGTAGACTGGTGATGGAAAATAAAACCATACAGGGAGGCTTTGGTAAACAGCATGGTGTTGCCAGAGTTAACCAAGTTTCAATCAAAGCTGAGAAGTCAAAGCAGACATCCACAAGGTTAATGTCAACAAAAATCAAAAAAATTGCAGACGCTGAAAATCTGGAAAAAAAACAAATCTCAGGAAACACACAAAAAGGTTAGACATCTGCAGAAAGACTCAACACCACCATGGAAAAAGTTCCCAAATTTTGCTTCAGGAGAAAAAAAAATCCTGGTGAAAGTCAGCAGGTCAGGCAGCAATTTATGGAGGGAAACAAACAGTTGACATTTTGGGCCAAGACCCTTCATCAGGACTAGAAAGAAACAGGGCAGAAGCCAGAATAAAGGTGGGGAGAGGGGGAGGAGCACAAGCTGGTAGGTGATAGGTGAATCCAGCTGAGAGGGGGAGGGTAGGTGGGGGAGGGGGAATGATATGAGAAGTTGGGAGGTGATAGGTGGAAGTAAAAGGAGGAAGAAGGTGGTTCCCGCAAAGGATGAAGTGTCAGAGAGGTCCGTGTCAGAGAGGTCCGTGGCAGGACGTAGAGTGAGGCCCAGAGCTGTGGGAGAGAAGTCGACAGGGACAGCAGGTATTTGCACAGAGATGAGGGTAGCTTAGCACTTGGAATATGGCAGAAGCAGTCAATGGAAGGCAAGTACCTGGAATTCTTGCTGGGGCCAAACTGGGAGACCTGGAAACATAGCTGGAAGCCATGTGGCACAAGATGGCAGCAGAGACGTGCCCAAGGACACGTGGCTGTGGAAGCAAGTCTGTATGAGCACATGGTCGAACAGCAGCAGAGATCTCCGGGGGGGGAGATGAAGCAGTGAGAGGGTCTCACAGATCTCCCAAAAGAGAGGATGAAAACTTTTTCAGGGTATGCATACTGCAAAGAGACTTTGCAGTGGAGCAGCAAAGTGGAGACACAAGAAAGGCTGCAGATGCTGGAAATCTGGAGCAACACAAAAAAAAAATTGCTGGAGCAACTCAGTAGATCAGGCAGCACCTATAGAGGGAAATGAACAGTTGACAATTCAGGTAGAGATCTTTCAGCAGGAATGGAAAGAGGGCAGAAACCAGAATAAAAAGGATGCGGGTGGGTGGGGGGGGAAAGAGGAGAAAAAAAAAAGAACATGAGCTGGCAGGCCAGTTTGGCCCCAGCAAGGATCCCAGATACTTGCTTTCCAGTGACTGCATGTCCTGTCGTATTCTACGCACTACCTTCACCTCTGTGCACAGATACTTGCTGCCCTGTCTCTTTCTCTCCCACAGCTCTGGGCATCACTCTCCACGACCTGCCACGGACCTCTCAGACACTTCGTCCTCCACCAGATCCATCTTCTTCACCCCTTTGCTTCTTCCACCCATCACTTCCCAACTCCTCAAATCATTTCCACTCCCCCTTTCCTATCTTCCCCCTCTCACCTGGATTCACCCATTACCTGCTAGCTTGTGTCCCTCCCCCCATTCAGCTTCTGCCCTTTTCCTTTCAAGTCCTGACGAAGGGTTTCAGCCCAAAACGTTGACTGTCCATTTCCCTCCAGAGATACTGCCTGACCTGCTGAGTTCCTCCAGCATTTTTTGTATATTGCTCCAGAATTCCAGCATCTGCAGTCTTTGTCTCCCCAAATTTTGCTTCTTTGGTTCAATTGCACAGTCAACATTTCTCTTGATGGATAATTTAATATGCTCATGGGAAAGGCAGCCACCAGTTTACACTGATTAATAAAACAGGTATGGAGAAATAACAAATATCCTGAGGTTAACAAACTAAGATTGTCAGCATTTAGTATTTTGCTGTATAACAGTGAAATAGCATAGATGAGAGAGATTCAGAAGATAAGGCAGCTCAAATCTGGGCACCGATGTGATGATGTGGACCAGCAGCAAACTCAAGGGTTGGTAAATCTCCTGCCTACCATTGCCAAGGGATCAACTATGGCTCAACACTTGAGTTTAGAAGCCAATTGTGGCATCTGGCAAACCCAAAAATGGAGTTGCCAGCCTAGTGAAGCTCCAAGGCAGCAGAATCAAGCTAAGCAATTTCACGGTGAATGAATAGATCAAAGCTCTACAATGCTACCACATCCATTCAAGAAGTGACAGGCAATTAAACAGCTAATGAGAACATCCCCATCCTCAATGGCAGGGCCCAGCATGAGGGGGTAAAGACAAGACTGAATCGTTCACAAACATGCTCAGCCAGGGTGCCAAATAGATGAATCATCTCGGCTTTCTCCCAAGTCACACAGCTTCATTTTAAGGATTTTGGTTGGGTTATGAAAACCAATGACAAGTAGGAAACTACAGCTGATGATAGAAGCAAATGGTAACGCTGGCTGTGGTAGGGATGTAGCAACATGACAATCAAGTGATTTCAGCAGTGACATAGCAGGCGTAGTAAGCAGGGCCATAGAACCAAAGATCATCCTGCATCCTTAGCCAATTATACTTCTAGTAGCTAACCAGAATTGCCTAATTTAGTCGAAATACAGTTGAAATGGCCTCGAAGCTTGAAACCAATATATCCATCTCAACATATGGAAGGATGCAAACTAATGCTCCTGTGAAGCACCCAAGAATATTTCACCAATGTATTTGATTCATTTGCTGTACTAAATGAAATTCAGTATTCTACGACTGTTCCAATCTGCTTAATTTACTTTAGATGAAAAGTTGAACTGCTTTCAATATTCCTGGTTTGCCATCATGCTGTGATAGCATATTTAATTTTTTTTCTCTCAAAACCCTGGATTAAATTCACAACATGTAAATTGTGCAAAATGGTGCAAGTATTGACATGACATGGGAAGGTAAAGATGTCTGCTTCAGGGATATACAAGATGGACAGTTAAATGTGTCAATAGTGGGGTGAAGGAAGTAGGGTGGACAGATGACAAGAGATAGGGGAAAAATTGCAGAATTCTTGTAGAACTGTAGTGCTGGATGAAGTTTGTGGAAGAGGAGAGGCCACTGAGAGATTCAAAAATAAGCCAGAGGATTTTAAAGCCAGCACCTTTTCTACTGCCATTTCAAGACATTGAGACTAGTGAACATTTGAGTGAATAAAGCAGCCATTGAGAATATTAAAAGGATTTTTCTTACTAAATGAAAGCAAACCCAGAGGGAGCTGAATACAAAATAAAAATGTTAATGCTGCTTTAAAAAAAAGTTTTGTCCACATTTTCAAATTTTAATATTCTTTCAAATCCTATTATATATTTTATGTTTTGAAAAACTCTCAGCTCATTTGAAAGATTTTCTAGGTATGAAAACAATGGAAGTTAGAAATTAAGAGAAGCGTCTACATATACTTCACTGAAGTAAATTCATGCTCCCCAGGCAAACCATTTCAGCAGTCTCTGGTAGCTACTGTCAGAGCAAAAAAAGAAACTGGTCTTACAATAAATGTGCAACCAATTGTCCAAGACAGAAGGAAACACCAACAGAATTGAATTATTTCTGATTCAGAGTGAACAAATATTCTGAAGATCATCAGACCACAAAAGGTTACTGCTGCTTTACAGTGACATCACCATCCCTGGTCAAACAGCAATGACTGGCCAATCCTTCCAATCAATCCAGGAAACCACACTGCTGTCAGTGACTGGGATTGATTTTTCCCCCCCACAATTTGTATTGTGCAGCTATCAACCACTCTAGGAATTCCACTTTTCTTTAGGAGATGCTACGATTTAGTCACAAGTTCAATGAACAGGAGCTCATGAAGGCATTTCAAATGAATTCTTAAACAAACTTAGTTTGCATTACTGTTTGCTGAGTAAATGACAGTTCATTTTGGAGAAGGCTCATCTCTACTTAACTGGTTGGTTGAAAGGTATCTAAATGAACATCTAGAAGGATCAAAGCCTTGGATTCAATCTCTATTCTGTGAATTTTCAATTACTACAATCATTGTTAGCTGAGCAGAGGATAGGTTATGCTACTCAGAAAGGGATAGAGAATAAACAAACTTGTCTTTATACAAATTTTCCACCATCCTGCCAACATAACCAGATGTCAGCAGAAGCGTGAAAGGAGGTAACCTACCTGGAGTTGTGCATGTTGGGGAGAATAAATTGCAAAACAAAGAACCGAAATAAAGTTTAATTATGATAATCCATTCTTAATGATTAGATTTTAATTTTTAAAAATAACTGAATGTTTGCAAAGATAATTAAAGAGTTTAAGTCAGGCAAATATTTTACTTAGGCAATGATAAGAATGAAAAAAGCATCCAAGTTGCATTTAATGATGTTTTAGACAAACAAAACTTGATTAGGACTGAAAAACTTGGGATGAAACACACATACCTCCGGCTGGTAATAGCAAAGAGAACTACTAAAGGATATCATACCACTGAGGCTAGCTCATCTGACCTTCTGCTCTGCTACTTACAAAAGCCAGCAGCAGAACACAAACTACCAGGCTTCAGGAGCTGGCTGTACTTCATATCTGGCCCCTCAGCTTCACACCGACTTAAAGAAGGTAGCCAAATTTTTTAAAAAAAGGGTAGGCAAGTAGTTTCTTTATTTTACTCCAACTTTGTGTTTTTCATTTCAACTAGCCAAATTTATTTTAATTACTTAATTATTTGAAATGCTTTAATGTTCCTGATCATCAGGAGGTATTTAAAATCCATTGATAGGTCTTCAACATAGGAGATCCTTCACAGGGCCATCAGGAGCTGGGACTTGGGATTTGTCACCCAAGGCCTAGCTGTTGACTTATTTCCTTACCTCAATACAGGAACAACAATTTTAATGCTATGTAATTTAAATTGAGAATGATTAAATGAATTACCTGGTTGTCTTAGGCTTTTGAGCATCTTTCACATAGCAACATAATGGGGACATCCAGCTACCTAGCTGCCGTTCATGTTGTAATCAAGGGCACCATTTTGGTGTATTCCCAATTTTCCTCCCTTGATTCCTCAACTTTTGTTAGATTAAGTACTCCAAAGTGCTAGTTGGCTTCCTTATACAAGTCTTGTGCTTTTCATTTAAAATGTAGTTGTACCTAATATTGGTAATCCGTAAGTGGAGAACAGTGACAAGGACTTCCAAGAAAATGAGGAAGCTAACTTCCCACCAAAAGGTAGCATGCTAGAAATTCCAATTTGCTATATCCAACTGTTTGCAACAAACACAGAATGTTATCCAGAATTGCTGCACAGTGGATAATCATTGAGAGAAACAAGAATAACACTCCCTAAAGTTAACTTTTTTTTTATACTGCTTTTGGGACCTTGTTGCTTAAACAAAGTCAGCAATAGCACTGTGCCCAAATACAATGTTTTAACAGTAATTAATTGCATTTATATTAATGCAAAATTCCAAAAGTGCATCACAAGTGTTATCAAAATACAATTGGCATTAAGATGCTTAGGAAAATATATGGATAATTGTTCAACTTGGCAGTTTTATTTTAAAAATGTTCATGACAAAGAGGTAGAAAAGAAGAGTTGTTTGGGTAAGGATATCCAGACACAAAGACATAGGAAGGTACAGCAGACAATGGATGGGCAAATGAAATTGGGGACAGCAAAATTGGAAGAGCACAGAACAGATTATAGGGCCTGAGGAGCTTTGAAAGCTCAGCAGGAGGGAAGACCCTGGAAGGATTTGGGAAGAAAAAAGTGATAGGAATTTTAAAACTGAATGTAACTGACAGGACGGCAAGTTAGAATTTACACAAATTCATATTGGTATAGTCAAACCTGGAGACAATACAGACATGGAGGAGGGTTTCAGCAAAAGAAATGAGGCAGGAATGAAGCTGTCCTTTTATAATCATTTGGCAAAATAAATTAGTATTTGTGATCAGGTGAGGTCTTGGGTGGGGGGAGGGCAGAGAGGAGGAGATGACATTTGCAAGCTGCAAAACTTATGTGGAAGTGTTCAAGGGAAAAAAAAAGTATTTTCCAACTTAATGCCTCATTTGAAACAGTAATATACTTCTTACACTTCATTATCACAAGGTGATGTTCATTGATTTATTTAAAAAATATACTGCATATCATTAAACATTAGAGCTTACCTTGACCAGGTTTCGGAGTAGCTGGCATCCCAGAAGTCAACTGATCAAGTTCCTATAACGATAAAATACCAAAATATTGTTTACAAAATTAGGCTTGCAATATTACTTCCAACACTTTAGGACGGATCAAAATTACCAATATTAGGTGATGTATCCAAAGAGGAGAATATTTAATTAAAGAACACAGAAACAGGTCCTTCAGCTCACCATATCCATGCCGACTATTTGCCCATCTACACCAATCCCATTTGCCCAAGCTGGATCCATATCCCTCTATGCCTTGCCTATTTACGTGCATGTTCAAATGTCTCTTCAATGTAGTGATTGTAGCCAATTCCACCACCTCCTCTGGCATCGAGTTCCAGATATCGACCACTCTTATCCTTAAATCCCCTTTAAATCTCCTTCCTTTTATCTTCACCCTATGCCTTTTGTTTTTAAATACCTCTACTATGGGAAATGACATGAAATTTGTTGTTTTGCAGCAGCAGTACAGTGCAATCACATTAAAAATTACTATAAATTACAAATTAAATAGTGCAAAATAAAGGAATAATGAGGTAGCATTCAAGGACTGTTCAGAAATCTGATAACAGGGGGAGAAGCTGTTCCTGAATTGTTGTGTGGGGGTCTTGTGGTCTAACCAACATCTTGTAAAGTTGAAGCATTATGCTGCAACTTTTATATTCTATACATGACCTGTGCTTCCCCACCCCCACCCCTCAATCACCCTATCAACTAGTGTTGCCACTTTCAGGGAAGTGGGAACTTGAACCCCAAGGTCCCTTGGTTCATGAATATTCCTTAATACCCTAAATTTTACTGTATATGCCCTATGCTTCACTAAGATGTTGCCTAAATTGGAGACCATTAGCTACAAGGAGAGGATGGATAACTTGGAATGTTTTCTCTGGGATGTCAGAAGTCAAGGGGGCAACCCGATCTAAGTATAAAATTATGAGAGGCATGGACAGGATAGATGGTCAGAGCCTTTTCCTAGGATGGAAATGTCAAGGTGAGAGGGGGAAAGTTTAAAGGATATTTACAAGACAAATGGTAAGTGCGTGGATCACACAACCAGGGAAGGTGGTGGAAGCAGATACAGTAGCAATGTTTTAGAAGCTTGTAGGCAGGTAAATAGACAGGGAATTGAGGGATATAGACCACATGTAGGCAGCCGCGCAGTTTGAGTTGGCATCACAGTCAGCATGGACATCATGGGCCAAAGGGCCTGTTCCTCTGCTGTACTGTTCTATGTTCTCTGTTATATTTCCCAAAATGCCTCACTTTGCACATGTTGGGATTAAATTTCAACTGTCAACGTTCGATTCAACTTTCCATCTGACCTATATCCTGCTGTAGACTTGGACAACTTTCCTCACTATCCACAACACCACCAACTTTTGCCATCCACAAAAACTTACTAGTCATACCCCCTACATTCATATTCCCTATACCACTGGTCACAGACTTCCAATCAGAATAGCATCCTTCCTGCACAACCCTTCGCCTTCCATCACCAAGCTAATTTTGGATCCATTAGCCAGCTTGCCTTGGATCTCATGTGACTTTACCTTCTGGATCAACCTACCATGTGGCACTTTGTAAAATGCCTTTCTAAATTCTGCACCCACAACATCTATCACCCGGTCTTCAATCTTCTCAGTTACCTCAAAAGACTCAATCAAATTAGTGAAGCAGGATTTCTCCTGTACAAAGCCACGTTATCTCCCTGCCTTTCCAAAATGTATACAAATGCTATCCCTTAGGATTTTCTCCAATAACTTCCCTATCACAGGCATACCTAGCTTATCCCAGCTGTCCTTCTTAAAGGAACAACATTAGCTACCCTTCAGTCTCTTGGCACTTCACCTATGGCGAACAAAGACGCAAAAAAATCTCCATCAGGGCCCCAGCTATATCCTTCCTTTCTTCCCATAGCATCCTGGGATAGCTCTCATCTGGCCCTATGGATTTATTAACCCTTACATGCCAATGACATCTAACATCTCCTCCTTAATACTGATCTGCTCCAGATTATCCACTTACCCATCCCTGAACTCACTACCTTCATTGTTCTCCTTGGTGAAGGCAGGAATGTTTTCATTTAGGACCTCACTCACATCACCTAGCTCCACACACTGTTTACCCCTTTTGTTCCCAACTGCCCTCTTGTTCCTGATATACAATTAGAATACAACTTGAATTGGATTCAAGTTAAAAGATTACACTAAACCAATGCATTATTCCCTTGGACTAAAATCAACTTCTTCAGCGTTTGAGATATTTCCATTAATCCAAGTCTACAAAAAGCAAACATTGTGAAAGTAATTAAAGACTTCAAGGCACAGACTTGAGCTGCTTCAGCAATAAAACTTATGCACCACCAGGTCAGAAGTGGAGCTGTTCACTAAT
This sequence comes from Pristis pectinata, assembly GCF_009764475.1. Classification (NCBI taxonomy): domain Eukaryota; kingdom Metazoa; phylum Chordata; class Chondrichthyes; order Rhinopristiformes; family Pristidae; genus Pristis; species Pristis pectinata. The sequence goes on from NC_067405.1 coordinate 47,129,034, forward strand.
AACCCCATTACATCCAATTCTATTTGTAATCCCTTGGCAAATGAAGCAGCCCATGCCTGTACACGACAACATTCAGGCATGTTCAATGGTGAGTAAAATTTGCGCCATGGAAATGGAGAAACTTCGAACATCTCCAACAAAGAGTCCAACCACCTACATTTGGCATTCAATGGCATTCCATCACTAAGTCCCCCACCATCACTATCCTTGGGTTATCAGTCTGGACTGGACCAGCTGCATATCTTGGCTACAAGAACAGTTCAGAGGCTGGGTATCCTGTGGCAATTGACACTCCTCCTGAAACCCCAAGGGCTTTCCACTATCAACAAGGCACAAGTTAAAAACTTGATCAAAAGTGTCAAAAGATGGCACTGGAGAGAAGACATTTGCTGGCAGCTAACAGGAATATAGCTATATCCTCAAGATCTGACCTTTTAAAACTGAAAACTACAGTGGAAACTACTGAAGTAAAAAAAAATGTTTTTAAGCCATTTAAATGCACTAGTGATCTTACAAATGCTAGACAGACTCAGAAGACCACCCAGAAAGCAAGCACAGCACCTGGAAACATCAGGGAGGCCTCCACTGTGCCAGAAAACAAAGTTGCCAGCCAGAACTTCAGGTTAGACTGAAGCAAAGGAGTACGAGACCCCACCTCCCTAGCACCCTTCTGGCCAATGTTGGAACACAAGATAGAAGAGCAAGATTGCTTTATCAGAAGGACAAAAGAGACTGCTGTGTACTGTTTCAGAGACATGGCTCACCCTCAACTCTGACATGGCACCTCCAGCCAGAGGATTTTTCAATCCACAGCATGGACCAGACTACAACATCAGACAAGGGAAAAGGTGTGGCATCTTCATGATAAACTTGTCATGCTGCAGGGACGTGGCAGTCTTGGCATTCCTGCTTCCCCCCGATCTGGAGCATCTGGCAGTGAAGTGCTGACCATTCTACCTACCAAGAGTTCTTTGCCATCATCCTGAAAGTAGTTTGCATCTCACTTCAGGCAGACATCAAGCTAGCACTTGGGGAACTAAACAGCATAATCAAGAACAAACCAGTGTACACTGATGCCTGTCACAGCATGGCGAAGACTTGAATCAGGCTAGCTTGAAGAAGTCTCTGCCTAACTATCAACAACACATCACCTGCAACACTTGAGGACCCAACACACTCAACCACTGCTATACCAACATCAAGAACACCTACAGCTCCATCCCTCACCCATACTTTGGTAAATGTGACCAGCTGGTTGGGCTTTGCCATTTCTGCCTGTGTAGACAGAAACTGAAGAGTGCAGCACCGGTGAAGAGGACTACAAAGAGCTGGAAGGGAGAGGCAGAGGAATGAATTTGGGATTGCTTCAAGCTGGTGGACTGGACCGGTCCAGACCATATTCAAGGATTCATCAGCAGACCCAAGTGAATACATCACAGTCATCACCAACTTAAGGACATACATGGATAAGTGTGTACCCACAAAAACATTCCAAGTCTTCCTCAACCAGAAGCCGCAGATGGGCCAGGAGATTTGTAACCTGCTGAGGGCTAGATCTTTGGCATTTAGGGCTGGCGACCCAGAGTCATACAAGTCCAGGTACAACCTCTGGAAGGCCACTGTAATTGCAAAGAGGCAATTTCAGACTAAACTGTAATCACTGATGAACACCGGACAGCTGTAGCAGGGCTTGCACAATACAACTTTCTACAAGGCGAGATTAGGAAGCACAAGTGGCAAGGATCCATCACTCTCAAATTAGCTCAATTCCTTTTATGCATACTTTGATAGGAGAGAACCATGACATACCCATGAGCCCCCACATTTCCAGATCACCCTATAATCTCAGTCTCCATGACCAACATCTGGGCGTCCTTTAAGATGAATACATGAAAGGTATCTGGTCCTGACGGTGTACCTGGCCGAATAATAAAAATCTGTGCGGACCAACTGGCTGGAGTATTTACGGACATATTCACCCTCTTGCTTCAGCAGTTTGAGGTTCCCACCTGCTTCAAAAAAGGCACCTATTGTACTCGTGCCCAAGAGGAGTATGGCGACCTGTCTCAATGACTACTGTCCAGTATCGCTTACATTAACCTTAATGAAGTGCTTTGAAAGGTTGGTTTTGGCACAAATCAACTCCTGCCTCAGATGATCTGGATCTGCTTCAATTTGCCTACTGCCACAACAGGTCAACAGCAGATGCGATTTCTCTGGCTCTTCACTGTGCTCTGAACCATCTGGACAACAGGAACAGCTACATCAGGCTGCTCAACACAATTATCCCATCCAAACTTATCATCAAACTTCTAGGCCTCTGTACCTCTCCTGGCAACTGGATCCTCAACTTCCTCATCAGTGGTCTTCAATCAGTGAAGATTGGTTATAACATCTCCTCCTCACTGATCATCACACCAGTGCACCTCAAGGCTGCATGCTTTACCTGCTCTACACCCTATCCATAAGACTGTATGGCTAAGCACAGCTCCAATGTCATATACAAATTCACTGACGGCACCACTATCATTGGACAAAATCACTGGTGGGGATGAGTCAGCATACAGGAGCGAGATAGCAAACCTGGCTGAGTGGTGCTACAACAACCACCTCTTGCTTAATGTCAATAAAACTAAAGAACTGATTGTTGACTTTAATATGGAGAAGGAGGGTGAACATGCACCAGTCTACACTGGTGGATCAGCACTTGAGAGGGCTGGCAGCTTTAAATTCCTGGGCATTAACATATCAGATGAGCTGTCCTGGGCCCAGCACACAGATGCAATCACAAAGGTGGCACATCAGCGTCTTTACTTTCTTAGAAGGTTAATGAACTTTGACATGTCACTGAACACTAACAAACTTCTACAGATGTACTGTTGAAAGCACCCTGACTGCAGAGAGTCGTATTGGGCTGAGTTCCCACCACGGGCACATCCCTCCCCACCATTAGTACCTATGAGGTGCTGCCTCAAGAAATCCAAAGATCCCCACCATTCGGGCCAAGCCATCTTCTTGCAGTCACCATTGGGCAAGGGGTACAGAAGTCCCACACCCAAGTTCAAGAACAGCTACTTCCCTTTAACCAACCTGCACAACCCTGATCACTATCTCTGTATAGCAACACCATGACCACTTTGCACAACAAGGAACTTTATATTTTTTTGGTCCTAATTGTACTCTTGTATAATTTATGTTTAATTTATGTTTTTCTTGTGAATGTTCTGTCTCTAATGTGCTTGTGATGCTGCTGTAAGTTAGTTTTTCATTGCATCTGTGCATGTGACAATAAACTCTACTTTTGACTTTCTTTCGAATACTTTCCACTTGCCTAGACGGATGCAATGCCAACAACCCTTCAGCAGCTTGACACTATCCATGACACAGCAGCACAATTGATTGGCATGCCAGCCATCCCAGATATTTCCTCCACCACCAACACAGTGGTGCTCAGACAATTAAATGAGTTGACGCATATACTGAAACTTCCATAATTGCATCTTCATCTGAATTATTTAAATCAAAATATCTGTAGTGATGGACAAGATATGAAATTTACCCCCATTGTTTCCATTATCATTACCCCCAAAAGTATTACCACCATTGTTTTTGAGATACTGTTGATATAGAAGTCTTTCATTTCATTACATTGCTGAAGTACCCCAAAAGTAATTCATTTTGTTACACATCTTATCATTGAGATGATCATAACACAAGTCTATTATCCTGAAGCAGGAAGTATTGTATTTAGAATCATAAATTATCAGAACAGAACTGATTGATGCAACCCTCATTATTAGTTTAAAAGTTGTGGTCCATTATCACCATATCCATCACTCTTCTGACTACTTACATTTTTATTTTGGTTATTACTGACACCTTTATAGATGTACATTGGCAAATGGAACTGCATGCAGTTATCAAGATACATCTAATCAAACAATTGCAACGTTTGACACTGTTGTAGTCAGTATTAAAGCAACAGCACTTTCACTAACCAGGAATAAAGATCCACACAAAGATCTAGCTATTTTTGTGGTAACATGTTCCTTTATCTGAGGATTTTTGCTGCCACATTTCAATTTATTGGGATCCCTGGCATCCTGCAAGTCTGATGTTCAAGCTGGATTAGTAGCAAATCACATTGAGAAAATCTCAGACAGGAAACCACAATGCATCAATGCATTTTCAACTAACTATTCAAACATGCAAAGTATGAAACAGAGACTAGAACATCTTTTAAAAAAAAGACATCACACAAAAAAATATTGAAATCTTCAACTATGAAAACAATTCAGATGCATAAAATTAGCTTTTTAGGGCAAATAATTTGTTGTGCTGTAATTGTAACTTAACTCACCACTAAAAGATCACCTAGTCTAAGATGTTCAGGGTATTCTACAATGGGCATAATTCATTGCAAGCTTAATTTTTTTTGTCATTGGCAATTTCGTGGGCTAGTATTAGAACAGAAAATTGTCACAGAAATATAGGAGCTTACTTATGTTCTTTCTTCATGGAAGCAAGCCTGACACCCATACAGATTCTGGTCTTCATTTGACTCCAGTACCATGCCACAAGGTTGACTCTGAAATGGTCAAACAAGCCACCCAGTTCCAAAACAAAAATCAGATGGATCTATTGGCAAAAACCTATTCATCCCATCAGGGTTGTCAAGGCAAATCTCAGCCTTATCAACCCTGCAAACTTCTTATAAAAATCTCACCAGCAGGTGCTAGCATTGGAAGAGATGCCCCACAAACCAGTCATTCAATGGTGTGACACAGCCTGTGGCAAACTCATCAATCCCCAGCGAAATGCTGGAAGTGATAAGCACTGTTCAGATACCCACACACTATGGCAATACACATTGCTGTATTGTGCTAAATTGGACAGGCGAAGAATTGATCTATTAGTTCATCCATGAAATAGTATGAGCTATCAGCATCAGAGCTGTAAAGGGATGATGATTCTCAGCCTTGACCAATAACAACCAAGTGATCAGTTCTACTTCAAAATAGTGGTAGAAGCAGTAAGAAATGAGGTACACACAAGTTCTTACCTTGCATTGTTAACTATACACTGATTAAAAGCAGCAGGCTACAGAGATTAATAAATAATTTCATATCTAATTGATCAAAAGATAACCGTAGCCCTATACATCAGATCAAAGAAGTAAATTATAGACCGACAGCATAATTATGAATAATGGGGCAATTAAATTCTGAAATACTCAAGAGACCAGAATTGGATGGGGGATCTATTTTAAATGTTTGCAGATTGCAGGAGATAGGGAAGGGATGTGAAAACAAGGCAAGGAATGGAGTGTTGCTTAACTGGGAAGTAACAGATGAAGGGGTCTGGTAAGTGTTGGACACAAGAGATTCTGTAGCTGTTGGAATCCAGAGCAACACACACAAAAAGTGCTGGAGGAACTCAGCAGGTCAGGCAGCATCTACAGAGAGAAATAAACAGTTGACGTTTCAGGTCAAGACCCTTCATCAGGACTGGAAAGAAAGAGGGCAAAATGGGAAGGTCGGGGGAGGGGGAGGGGGAGGAGCACATGTAAGCAGGTGACAGTGAATGCAGGCGAGTCCAGGTGAGAAGGGCGGGGGGGGGGGGGGGGGGGGGGGGGTGGATGCAAGAAGCTGAGAGGTGATAGGTAGAAGAGGCAAAGGGCTAAAGAAGCAATCTGGTAGGCTAGGGCAATGGACCATGGAATAAAGGGAAGGTGGGGAATAGATGGTCAGGTCATGAGGGCAGGGGAAGGGGAAGGGGTCACAGGAATGAGGGAAGACGGGGGGGGGGGGGGGTAAGGAGGGCGAATAAAGAGGGGGCGGGGGAAGAGGAGGGAGGGGTTACTGGAAGTTAGAGAAAACTCAATGTTGAGGCCATCAGGTTGGAGACTACCAAGGCGGAATACGAGGTGCTTTTCCTCCAACCCGTGTCTGGCCTCAACATGGCAGTAAGAGGCCATGGAGAGACATGTCAGTATGAAGTGGAATTGAAGTGGGTGGCCACTGGGAGATCCTTGCTTTTGCGGCTGATGGAGCAAAGGTGCTCAATGAAGCGGTTACCCAATCTGCATTGGATCTTACTGATGTTGGAGGCTGCACCAGGAGCAATAAGTGACACCCTTGGACTCACAGGTGAAGCGCTGCCTCACCTGGAAGGACTGTGGGGGCCCTGAATGGTGGTGAGAGAGGTGTAGGGACAGGTATAGCACTTAGTGCAGTTGCAGGGATAAGTGCCAGGAGGGTCATCAGTGGGGAGGGACAAGTGAGTTGCACAGAGAATGATCCCTGTGGAAAGCAGGATGGGGAGATGTGCCTGGTGGTGGAATCCCGTTGGAGGTGGCAGAAGCTGCGGAGAATGACGTGTTGGATGTGGAGGCTTGTGGAGTGGTAGATGAGGACAAGGGGAACCCTGTCCCTGCTATGTCAGGGGTGGGGGTGGGGTGAAGGCAGACATGTGGGAAATGATGTGGGTGAGGGCAGCATTGATGGTGGAAGGGAAGGGAAACCCCATTTACTGGAAGAGGACAAATCTCAGATGAAAGTGGAAAGCCTCATCACGGGAACAGATGCGGCAGAGGCAGAGGAACTGGGAGAAGGGGATAGCATCCTTGCTAGTGACAGGATGGGAAGAGGGAAAGTCAAGGTAAGAAGTGAAAGTCAGTGGGTTTGTAAAAGATGTCAGTGGTTAATCTGTCTCCGGAGATGGAGACAAGAGATCCAGAAAAAGGAGAGAGGCGTCAGAGATGGACCACGTAAATTTGAGGGCAGGGTGGAAGTTGGAAGCAAAGTTGATGAAATTGATGAGCTCAGCACGGGTACAGGAAGCAGCCTCAAGGCAGTCATCAATGTAATAAGAGAAAGAGTTGGGGAGTGTTACCAGTGTAGGCTTGGAACGTGGACTGTTCCACATAGCTGACGAAAGGAGGCAGGCATAGCTGGGGCCCATAGCTACACCTTTAGCTTGGTGGAAGTGGGAGGAGCCAAAAGTTGTTGAAGGCGAGCACCAGTTCAGCCAGACAGCGGAGGGTGGCGATGGAGGGGAACTGGTTGGGTCTATTGTCAAGAAAGAAGCAGAGAGCATCAAGGCCTTCCTAATAGGGGATGGAAGTGTACAGGAACTCTACATCCAGAGTGAAAAAGAGGCAGTCAGGGTGGAGGAACTGAAAATTGAAGTGATGGAGGGCATGGACGTAGGTGGGAAGGGACTGGACCAAGGGGGAACAAAATGGAGTCAAGATACGAGGACACTAGTTCAGTGGGCATACTGGGACAGTTGGGTTTGTGGATCTTGGGTAGGAGGTAGAAACAGACAGTGCAGGGTAGGGGAACTAGGAGGTTGGAGGCATTAGAGGGGAGGTCTCTGGAGGTGATGAGGTCAGTGATAGTGCGAGAGACTATTAAGAGACTATTAAGAGTGTTAGAACAAAGACAGAAATGTTTCAAATGACCTCAAATTTATGAAGGGTAAAACAAGGGAGGCTAGCCAGGAGCACGTTGGAATCGTCAAAGTTTAATGGTAATAAGGGCATGGATGAGGCCTTTCACATATGACCCAAGGCAAGGCCAAGGAATGATGGTGCAGTGATTAAATTCCCAGACCAGTACTCCAGACACCTGGAATATCAGCTGATATTCAATTAAATTCCTACAAGTATAGACTAGTACCAGAAAACAGCTGAACCATTGTTAAAAATCCTTGCATCTTAGGGCAAGTAAACATAAATGTTATTGTAACAGAATGAATTTTCTTGGGAATGTATTTTTAAAAAAATATTTATAGTCATGTGCCAAATTAAAAAGGTCATATGATTTTTTTTTAAAAAAAGGACATTAAAACTTCTGACAGCCACCTTCAGGTTGAAGCAGAAGACATGGTAGAAGTTGAGTCAGTTTGCTGGCATTTGCAAACATGGGTAGAATTGGTAAACACAGGCTGCTGCATTCGGACATTGATGTTAGCACTTGCTGGTTGTCACTCGTGGAAAGTTCTACTGCACATTCAATAACCACAAGAATGCTGACTTGGGTCTTAAAAGGTGGTTGAGGCCCACTTCAGAGTTAGATAAAATGGTCAGCTACTGGAGATTTTGAGCTGTCAATCTTCTTCCAGATTGGTGCTTTTCCTTCCATAAAGCTGCATTCATTGCCAAAATTCTCTTCTGTCCTTCTCCAGCAAGGACATCTGGCTAAAGCACTGAGGACTCGTTCTCTAAAACTAGCTGCATTTCTAGTTACAGCACAGTTGCAACACTGACATCTACCCAACAGTACTGAAAACTGCCCAGGTACCTCCTGATCACAAAAAGCACAACACATCCAAATCTGGCTAAATACCATCCAGTCTACCCTAAAATCAGCAGCAGAGTGAAGGAAATTGTCTTCTGTAGGGCCTTTGGCTGCATTTACTCCCAATAACTTGCTCACTAATGCCACATTTAGATTTCATGAAGAACACACATGCCTCATCACAGCCCTGGACCAAACAGTTGAGTTAAGGGCAAGGTGAAAGTGACTGTCCGGCCCCAAGAGAACAATATACAAGTTTTTGGATAGCATCTCAGTCCCAACCATCTTCACATGCTTCAATAACCTGGATAACTAATTGCCAACTACAACCATCTTCATTTATACAAGATGTAAACCCAACAATGGGAGTGTTTTACCTTTGATGCCCATTGAGTTTTGTTACCAGGGCTCCTTAACGCCTTTACATCAAGGGTAGTTACTCACCTCACCTCTGAAATTCAGCTCTTTCGTCCACATAAGGACCAAAGGTGTGATGAGGTCTGGAGTCAATTGGTCCTGATGAAACCCTGAACTGGACATCAGTGAACAGGTTAAGAACCATCAAATTAGCAGAAGAGGGCCATCTGTCCATTCAAGCCTGCTTTGCCAAAAGTCATGGCTGATCTTCTAGCTCAGCACAGGAAAATGGGAATTATTTCCAAATAATTTAATATCCAGAAACCCATCAATCTCAGTTTTAAATGAATTCTCAGCTAGGCCTCCACAAATGCAAAGATTCACCACCCTCTAAATGAAGAGAGATCTCCTCATCTCAGTTCTAAACAAATTAACTATTCATTCTGAGACTGAGATCCCTGGTTCTAGATGCAAAATACACCCTCCCTGAATGCACCCAGAGAAGCCCTGTAAGAATTTAAGTTGTTGCAGGGGGATTATTGGGGAGTCATCGCCTCTTAACAGGTCTGTCAAAAACACCCTCCATCACATTACAAGTAGACTGATTGGATGGTAATTTATCAGATTGGATCTGTCTTGCTTTTCACAAAATGTACCTAGGCAAATATCACATTGAGACAGCTCAAGTGTTGATGCAGGCCAAATCTGGCCCTTTGGCCATAGTCTATGCATAGGAGACCTATGCTGTGGATTAATTATTCTATTAAATTTACTGAATGGATGTTTTCTTTTACCAATATTCTCTCACTTGTTCTGGAACTTCAACTCATCCATTTTTTTTTATTTCTGATTTCTAGCATTTGCAATTTTATTACATTTCTGCAAGTAGTTCAGCAGTTGTATAAATGAAATTTAAGTTTAATGCACACACATTCAAAGACATGACTATTAATGCAATGCAATATTTCTAATTACATTTGATTGGCCTTCTATACTTTTATTCTCATATTTCATGTTTAAAAGGGTTTCCAGGGACTGTGCCACAGTGAATGATATCTTTGCTTAATAATTGTATAATTGGCGTATGAATGCACTAAACAAAATTGACCCAATCTTTGTTAATGGATTACTTTGCCCCCATCCCCAACTATTCATACAGACATAAATTACTTTTCATTTTTTGATCGAAGAGGCAAGAGAACTCAAGAAAGTCAGTTACTGAAGCAGAAATTTTAGTCTTTAAATGAAGTTACAGGTTCAGAAAAAAATGAACCCACCTGTCTTCAGGTGTGATCAAAATGATGGCCCATGGTGTGTACACAACATAAACCACCCTAGGTCAACAAAATGCAGTACATCATACTGAGTATTGTTAAGGATTAGGTTGCTATTTGGTGAATGTCCCTTTAAGACATAGTACATGTGTGCGTGTACATATGCCTGTGTGCGTGTGGCGTTATCCGACGTGCTGACGTTTTGGTTCAGTCAGAGTCAGAAAGAGAGAGGAGGAAGAGAGACACTGTCTGCTGGTCTCTGTATCGGTGGATGAAAAACAATAACTGTGTCTGTCACGACAATCCACATATGAATTTTTGGAATAGTGTGGTGGAGTCCTGTAGAAGGAAACAGGTATTTGTGTGGACGGCCACAATTCGAATGCTTTTCAGGGTGGCAGATACTTCAGAACAAAGCAGTGAAGATCATCAGTGACTGAGGTGTCATATGGGTTCCATCGTGGAACATTTGGATTTCGTAATGTCTCTATTTTCTCTACATTTTCTCTTCAGTCAATGGTGGTTTTGCAAAGCCTGTGCTCACATCTCACTTTGTGGCTTGCTGAACTGAACTTTGAGAACTATTCCTGGACTTGGAGTTTGGGAATTTGCCACATACACAGAGCTTAGTTTTGGGGGTTAATGTTTAATATCTAACATTTTTACTTTAAACATTTTAACTTTTATTTTTCTTATTGTCATAAGCAGTTAATAAAATGGTTTTTAACACTTATACATGACTCGGTGTTTCTTTTGTTGCTGTACGTAACAGTATCAAGTGCTAGAGGACTGTCTCAAGTGGAACTTAGCCAAGTTCATAAAACAACCATGTATTCTACGCAAAATGTAGGTTGGGGAGTTAATAACCTACAGAGAGGTCATTCAACAGTGAAGTGAGAAAAGATGAGTGGGTAATCAGCTACTGAAGAAATAAGCAAATTAAAACCAGGCAGAAGATCCTCAAACTTCCAGAATTGTGCACCAGATGTATTAATCTTGACATCTACAACACAGACAATAACAGAAAAGCAAGAATGTGCCTAAGGTAGAACGTTGTTGCCAGAACACAAAATTCACAACTAAAAATGGGGAAGAGAGATTATGCCGATGCATTGTCTTAAAGGTGAGTGACCAAGACTCGTTTTGGCAACTAATAGTTAAGGAACACCTGGGACAAAATAGAGTCCAACCAAACAATTTAAGACAACAGGTGAAGATATTATCATTTTTATCTGATTAGTCTGTTGGGAATTCTGCAGATTCAGCAAAATTTAAAGGAAACTTCAACATATTAGTTGAGAGAAGCATTCATCAATGGCTGAAGACTATAGTTTTCAGTTCCATTTGGGATTCCTCAATAAAGCAGCAGAGACCTTCAAGTTGATTGCTAAAAAAATATCAAGACTTAGGCTGATCCTAAGTAACATGGAAAGTAACATTCACTCCCTCTGTGCCTGTCTCTAACAAGACAGAAGGAAACTACATCCTTTGACAGATAATGGCAGTATCACCATTCAGACATGGACTGATAATTGGCATGGAGCATTTGTGTCAATGCCAGAATACTTCTGACAAAGGAGTCCAACCCTCCAACATTGATATTCAATGGCATTATCATCACTGAGTTCCCTACCATTAGCACCTTGGTGGGAATGGGCAATCACCATTCACTAGATGTTCAGTTGCAACAGCCACATAAATACTAAGGTTATAGGCACAGGTTAGAGGCTGGATAATCGGTCACAGCTGACTTACCTCTTGACATCCCAAAGACTTTCCACTATCCTACTATCCACAAATCAAATGTTTGATGCAATAATCTCTATTTGCCTGGATGAGTGCACCTCAAACAACACTCTGATGTCAATTCGAGTGTTCCCCAACTGGAAACCATGGATGAACTAAATGGTCCTTTCCCTAATGAAGTCCAGGTTTGAGGTGTTCAAGTTGGGTGCTCCTGACCTACACAGGAAATCTAGGTACTACCTTCACAAAGCCATCAGGGATGCCAAGAGACAATACCAAAGTCCCAGACTAGCTACACAAACACCTGTCGATTGTGGCAGGGCTTGCATGCTGCAATGGGCTACAAGACAAAGCTCGGCAAGAACACATCCCTCAATGCATTCTATGCTGTTATGAACAGAAGGCAAGTGAAGTGACGTCACCCGCCCCAACAGCCTTTGATCCATTTGTACCCATGGTCACCATCACAGGCATCAGATCGGCCTTCAGAGAGTGAACCCGCAGAAAATGACTGGACCAGATGGAATCCCTGGCTATGTCCTCAGAATCTGTGCTGATCAGATGGCAGGAGTATTCACAGACATCTTTAACCTCTCCTGACTCCAATTTGAAGTTCCCATCTGTTTTAAGACCACTTTCATCCCAGTGCCAAAGAAAAACAATGATTACCACCCCGTGGCTCTGATGTCCACCATCAAGTGCTTCGAGAGACTGGCATGGCACACATTAACTCCAGCCTCCCAGACAGCCTCGACCCACTGCAATTCGCCCACTGAAGTAGGTCCATGGCACATGACATCTCCCTGGCCCTACACTCATCTCTGAAACATCTGGATAATAAAGACACCTACTTCAGACTCTTATTTATTGACTATAGCTCTGCCTTCAAGGCCACAATTCCAAATAAACTCCTACACCACACTCAGCATCCCCCTCTGCAACTGGATCCTTGACTCCCTGACCAACAGACCACAATCAGAAAGGATAGGCAACAACACTTCCTACACTATTATCCTTAACATCAGTGTCCTGCAAGGCTGCATTCTAAGCCCTTTATCATCACAGCTTGGTACGGCAACTGCACTACCCAAGACCGCAAGAAATTGCAGAGTTGTGAATTCAGTCCAGTCCATCATGAAAACCAGCCTCCCCTCCATTGACCGAATACACTTCCCACTGCCTTGGGAAAGCAGCCAACATAATGAAGGACCCCTCCCACCCTAGTCACTCTCTTCTCCCCTCTCCCATTGGGCAGAAAATACAAAAGCACAGACCACCAGACTCGAGGACAATTCCTATCCCACTGTTCTCAAGCTTTTGAATGGACGTCTCATATACTAAAGATGAATTCTTGATCTCCCAACCTACCTCGATGCGGCCCTTGCACTTTACCTGCACTGCACTTTCCCAATAGCTGCAACACTATATTCTGATTGTTTTCTTTTTCTTACCTTGATGTACTTGTGCATGGCACAACCTACCTGGATGGCACAGTGTTTCACTGTATCTCAGTGCACATAGCAATAATAAACCAATACCAATGCACTCAAGCAGCTTGACATCATCCATGACAAAGTTGCATGCTTGACTGGCACCCCATTCAGCACACTTATTGTTTAATCGTTCCACCTTTAGCAGGACACATCACCTAGAAAGTGACTGCTGTTAATCTTCAATAGCAGCCTCCAAGCTTGTGAGCTCTGCAGTCATGGGCAGAAGATACTTGGGAACACAAATGCCTTCAAGTCTCGTTGCAAAGCACAGATTATCTTGATTTTTGCTGTTCTTTCATCACTAAATCCTAATCTTGGGGCTCCCCACCCACTAGCAGTGAAAGCACAATCAGCAGAACTGCAACAGTTCTACAATAAGTCACACCCCATTTCCTCAAGGTCATTAACAATGAACAATAAATGCAGGCTTTCCCAGAAATGTAAATATCCCATAAATGATTAAAAAATCTGGAGAATACTAAAGATCAAAACCGCAAATCAGCTATCTTAACACCACTGAAAAGGTTGGGTTCTTTAATGTAAAAACTCCTGACTCACTGAGGCCTTTCAACCATCTACGAGGCAGATCAGGACTTTTGGAATATGTACTGCTTTTCTTGATAGGCACACTTGCCAAACACCCAAGCCTAACAACCAGGACAAAATGGTCCACCCAAAATGTGCCCTGTAAATAATTCGGCACAACGTTCTGGGCCGAAGGGCCTGTATTATGCTGTACTGTTCTAAAAATCAGCCTATGCCATCATTTTCAAATGTCCATTTTCTTCATTACCAGTAGACTCTACTTGCAACATCACTTTTAAGGATGCCATAGGAAAGTATTTGGATCTCTCAAACAATGGAACCACTTTCGAAGGGAGGAAGGATGGCTCCAGTTAAAATGAACATGCATCGATATCCTTAGAGTGTAAATAGAGCAGAGGCCGGATTTAAACTAATTTATTAAGGGAAAGGCAACTGAAATCCTTTTTGCCTTAATAGGGGATATCAAAACCAGAAAGGTTGAGAGGATCAGTGAAAGAAAGTACAAGGCAAAGCCACAACTAACAATGGAGTACACTGTAGTGATGTTAATACAAAAAAGGCTAAAATAAAGACAAGACAGCAAGAGATTACCATTGCTGGAAGAGTACTGAAAAAACTTGGAATCAGCATTAGGTGCCACAAGTATGCAGAACTGAAGGATTTAAAAAGAATAACTGGCAGCAATGCAACTACATGGTTAAATCATCTTGCTTAGTATGGATGTCAGAAGAACCACAGAAGAGCTGGAAAGGAAAGAATTGTGCTAGAACACAGTAATATGAAAGATGTGCTAATAAATAGGAAATAAAATGGCATAATTTCCAATGTGCATTATAGATTGCCTTGAAATGCAGATGAAACAGAGGAGAGATGCGAGAGAGTAAGCCAATGATAAGTGACATTAGCTACAAGAAAAAAAAGTAAAGTAAAAGATAATGCACAAGGTGTGTAGCCAAATGGGAAGCATTCTTACGAATGTAATGGAGACTACTTCCTAGATCAATTTACTTCAGAAATAGAAAACGAGTACATCCAGATTTAGTTCTGAGAAATAAATTTAGGCAAACAACTTAAAAAGAAAAAGATTAGAAATAGTTACGTGATTAGTTGGATTGAATACAAGATAATGTGTTAAAATACAGATATTCTTGGCAAGAAAAGAGTAAAGATAAGCCAGGATCTGCCCAAAATTAACTGGCCAGAAAGTTAACAACTGATTAATCAGCAGTAGGATTTTTTTTTAAAAATGGTGGCCAAAATGCAATAAATACATTGCTATGAAAATGAAAAGAGATCAAAGAATCAAGTTCCGTGAATAAAGTCAGCAAATCTAAAATGACATATCAATGTGAAATGAGAAAAGCACAAATAAAATTAAGAAAAACACTAGGATAAAGCAATAAGGCAAATCATAGTTCTCTATAGATAATGCAAAAATTTATCATGTTAATATTTGACAGACTAGAAAATTGATTATTGACTTGCATATTAAACCATTATTTTAGAGAATTCCAGATGCACTTGAAATAGGTTCAAATAATTGGAGAAAGTAACAGCCCACAAGTGGGCAGGTCAGTGACCCCAGGAGACATGAACTCCAGGCACCTGAATGAATTCAGATAGATATAGCACAAGTTTGGCCCACAATTATTTAATCTCACTTGAGTATGCAAATTATGCCATGGAAGTAGCCAATGTAGCACCAGTGTTCAAAAAATAATAACTTTTTTTTAATGGGTAAACTTTCAAAATAAACAATTGAAGATAAAATTAATGAGCAACGGTTAATGAAAGACAGTCAGCATAGATGTATTAAAAAGTTGCATCTGACAAATTCAACCAGTTTTTGATTTTATCAATTAAATAGGTAAAGGGAATGTCATAAAGTTGTGTTAATAGATTTTCAGAAAGCACTTGATAAAACTTTAGAAAAAAAATTGGTAATGGCTCATTTTGAATATATTGGGCTAGTCCAATATATCCCAGCAGAAACAGAAAATCTCTTCTAAAACTCGTAGGGCAATTTGAAATTTCACAAAACTTCCATTTTACCTATCAATTCATTTTAATATATTTGATTGCACTTAAATTTACAATAAATACATTGAACAGAATCATCAGAACATGAAGTTATTATTTGTATCCTTGCTGAACAAGTCCTAAAGATAAAAATACACTTATTTCCAATTCTCGAGTTCCATTTACAGAAGTGTTTAGTTTTAAAGACTTACTTTAGCTTTCTTGGATTCTGGGTCAAACCTCTCCAAGATTAGTTTGGCATTCTTGTATGTCTCCTTTTCCATGACCTCCTCAAGCTATTTAGAAACATGCATTAGAAACATACATTAGTGAAGTATACATTTTGATCATAAAATTTCTCTTGCAGTTTTAGCATTGACAAACTGCAAATGACAAGATTCAAGGGGAAAAAGCATAACAGGGTCTTCACTGGAAACTCTCTCACGGTTACAATGTAATATATAGCGACAATAACCATGTCACTTCTTACTGGTACACCCCACAATCAATATTTTTTAATATATACAAATTAAAAGCTCAACTTCAGTAACTTTATTCAGTGTGCAGCTGAGTCATGTAAAATGTGTTGAATTGAGGGCAGCAATAAGGCCTTTGGTGTACTTGATGCCCATAGAAAAGATGTGGCAAGGATCTCAACTGTCGCCACCTCTTTTTTATGGGCATCAAGTACACTGAGAAGGTTCTCCGTTGAGTTTCATTGCCTCTATCCAATGTAAAATAATTGGTTAGTATCAAACTGGCATGACAGTGATTTTCAAATGCAAGTAATAGAATAAATCATGAAGACACTTCCAATGAATAACATAATAGTCTTATACTTGTATCAAATATTACAGAACATGGTTTCAATCACCACATATTAATAACTGAAGGTAAACAATGTTTTATATCATCACGTCAAAGATTTCACAATGCATATTGAATACATAATTGAAGCTCTGACGCATTATCTACTGCAAACTTCAAAATTCTTTTGCATTTCAATTTATGAAACACTTCTGTAATGTTTCCAGCACTGCTTTGAACATAGATTTAAGAAATGTAAAAGTGTCACAACTTCAAAATTGCAAAAAAATGTTAAATCTTTGTTGTAGTTTTAAGGACATTCTCTCCAGTTTTCATGAAGAGTGCCAGCAATTTAAAGTGGTTATAAGAATTTGAAAGTCAACAAAGGCATGAGTATACAACCATATTTTACCACGCATATTTTAACCAAGTTTATTTTGCTATCTTTAATAAAGAAATTTGAAGCTTTGATACAATTACCCTGAAAATACGCAAGTTATTCTACAAAAAGATAAAGAGCCCTTAGGGAACAGAAAATACTATACGAAACAAGAAAATGCCTGTTCATTACCACTCTACATCTGCTTCACAATGACATGCAAATGATGATCCTAACCAACACATCCATCATAGACTCAATCCCACTGCAGACTGGAGTCAAGCAATGCTGTATCTTTGGGAGGAAAGTTGGAGCAAATCAGCCTCACTGCACCAACCTTCAAGCAAGCTCCTTGCTGGAGTGCAGTTAATTTATAGACCAAATGGGAAACAGTTTAACCTTTGCTGCTACCACTTCCCACCAAGATCACCACATCCCCAGTCATTGATTTACAGCATGCAGAAAGTACTTCTCATGCACATTCAGAATGCACTCTCAGAGGGAGAGCTGCAAACCACTGTCTGTTCTTTCACTGAAGCACACAAATGGCTAGGCCTTACACCAAATGGCCAGGCCTTACACCAAATGGCCAGTAGTAAAGATTTTTTTTTGAACCCATCTGCTTCACAATAATCAAGATTGATGTGACGACTCTGGAAGAGGTGGATTACTTTTCCATATTTTGAGAACCATCTCTCAAAGGCCTCCATAGACTTTAGCCAACTAAGGAAGAGACAGTACGAAGAATGAGATCTCAAACCCAGCACCAAGTTCGTAACCTACTATGTTACACTGACCAACACCCCCTCCACCAACTCCCCACACCCCCAGACACAAACACACACTCTCTCTCATGTGCTTTGGAGGCAAAGTTAACCTACACTAGGCACCTCAAAGCACCAGCAGGATAGGTGAACCATGTCAGCAGCATCACCCAGGCCAATTTCCCCAGCACAGACTTGGATCATGCTCAACTAGGTCCAGTGGGCAAGCCACATGACCTGCACCAGGCACCCAAACGGTGTTCTACTCCATGTTCTGTTACAGCAACAAATTCTCACGATGGAAGGACATTCCTCAACTATTTGAAAAAATGGTTCTTGGGAATCACTGGCCCTTGACAGCTCAAAATAGAGCATCTGGGAAATCACTGTCACCTCTATAGTGGGCACATGCAGACCAAGTGTAAACTGTGGAAATAGCACACAACACTCCAAACAACTGGTCAAGCAACAGCTGTCTCACCTGTTGCGGAGTCCGTGGGTCCCACATAGTACTGAGTCACCCAGAGCCCACAGAACTAGTGTGGAAGCAAGCCACCCTCAAACCCGGGGGATCAAAACCAAAGGATGAAAATAAACATAGTTGGCTGGATTGCCCAGGACCCAGCCTGCTCCTCAGACCTGCTTTTCACAGTCCCCAATATTAACTTTTCACTTTTGCAGATGCAGACAGCCAAATGAACTGACACCTCACACTCAATAGGTCACTGGCAAGGAAAGTGGGCTCTAAGTTGCATAAAAACCTCAAGCACCCTATCCCAAGGCTCTGCTCTGGAACAGCCTGACAGCTTTCAACGGTTCAGCTGTCCAAGGATTTTTCAAATAGTTTTTAAAATTTCTGATAAGTTCACATGGGTTTAAATGATTTAAAAAAATGTTTAAAAAGGCACACTGAAACAAATAATTAAAAACATTACAATAGCAAAACACTCAGCTTCAGTCCCCCCCCACCCAGGGGTTGGACTTCGTTGGGAAAGTGAGTGCTGGGTACACAGTACATTCAGATTCTCTCTCCAGCATGTCACTGCTCCACCCCTGGGCTCAGTGGACAGAATGATATATACTGTATTTGACCATCAGCATGTCTAAGGCACACTGAAGCACAAATGGCTGATGTGCCAAGTTTTCCCTTGGAACCACTAGCTATCAGACAGCACAATTCAGATGATTAAATTGTTACTAATATGTAACAAAATCAGATTAAAAGATGAGATAATAACACAAGTGCACGTGGGTAATATGGATACAGTCTCCCAAATTTGAGTGCTGTACACAAAATACAATACACTATGGGGAACTGAATGAAGAATTAATTGTATGAGTAGCAATATTGTTGAAGGACGCAATGGTGGAATTAGAAACAACACATTTCCACAAGAGTGATTAAACAATGGAAACAAAGTTGGAACCAAGGAACAGCACTAGATATATAGCATATGGAGAGGAGGGAAAATTAAGTAGAATCCATGGATTTATAGAAAGACCTCAATTTTCAGACAGAAAAGCATATCATCAAGAGGTAAAATCAATGACCTAGAATTTGCAACTGATAAAGAATGAAAAACCCTCATCATTCATCAAACTGTAAACATGGCACTGGCAAATATGCAGCAAAATGCAGAAATCCAGGAACTGCTGTTATAGTGTACTCTACCACATGGCCTACCTTTGGAGTGTTTGTCAAGGAAATCAACAATAATTATTAATTTGACACAAACATCAACTTGTTAAATATTTTCCTTTTTTTTAAAAAGAAATAGAAAATATTCTTAGAGATGTAACCAAGCTTTTAAATATTACTGAACAACTTCAAAAAGCTAGAGCAAATGTGAACAGTAGAATAATTATTTCAAAATTTGTCGAAAGTTAAAATAAATCATTTGTAATATTTTCATTTTGTTTTACTTAAATCCACAAGTAAGTTCCAGATTTTCTTTAGCTTTATAAAATACTTAATAAATTGGAGGTCACTTTTTCTTTACACGATAGCGGTTAGTGTAACGCTATTACAGTGCCGGTGACCAGGCTTCAATTCCCGCCACTGTCTGTAAAGAGTTTGTACGTTCTGTGTCTGCGTGGGTTTCCTCCGAGTGCTCCGGTTTCCTCCCACATTCCAAAGACGTACAGGTTAGGAGCGGTGGACACGCTATGTTGGCACTGGAAGATTGGCGCTGAAAGATTGGCAACACTTGCGGGCTACTCCCAGCACATTCCCAGTATGTAAAAAGATGCATTTCACTGTGTTTTGATGTACATGTGGCTAATAAGTATCTTATACGATGCTGGTTGTTCAACAAACTTAGCAGCAAAAGTTGCTGGATGCCAAATACTTCAAAAAAAAACACAACACGTAGCAAATGGTGTTTTTAAAAAAAAGCAAAACATCCTATGGCATCCATTGAATCTTTTCAACGAGTTTCAGAGGTCAGCAGCAACCATCACTCTTTCAGTGCTGACCAGTTCCAATTTACCTTGGAACACAAAGGAAAAGGCTATACAAGATTTAGTGTTAAGTGGAAAAAATTAGAAAATTATTAATCTGCAAGGTAATGTTTTATGAATGGGGCATCATGGTGTTGCAGCAGTTAGTGCTGCTTCACAAAGCTCCAATGATCTGGGTTCAATCCTGATCTAGGGTGCTGTTTGTGTGTAATTTGCCTGTTCTCTCCTGCGACTGTGTGGGCTTCTTTCTGGTTCCCAGCCGCATCCAGTGTGCTACGAGAACTGGATGGGTGCGAGGGTATTGTTAGGCACAAGAGACAGAATTAGGTTAAGAGCCACCTTCAAATCTCTGCGATTTTGGATTCCACTTGTGTCAGTTCTGGTTCTGTTGACAGCATTGTCATCTCCGAATCACAAAATTGGGTTTAACGACCACTCCAAATTTTAGAGCAGGCTGAAACTCCAATTTACTTAACAAGGATTGCTGCAATTTCAGATGTGTCATTTTTCAACTGAGATGTTGAAGCAAAAGTCTTTGATCCTTAAGGTGGAAGTAAAAGAACCTACAGCCTCGTCCCTGGTATCCATGCCAAAGTTTGACTTGTAGCCAACATTGCTAAACCCAATTATCATAATCCATAGTTAATGCGATCATACAGTTTATGGGACCAAACAGTGCTCAAATTTGATATGCAACATTTCCAGTGTTAACAGCGACCACTTAGCAATCTGCCCAGCAGTGGGGAGAATTTAATACCAATGCTGGGAATAACGAGACAGCAGTCTAACATCAGCTGCTTAAAAGTGGGCCATACCACATGAAACACCACTGGAGGCACAATGGAGTGGTTTCAAAATTTGCATCCACATCACCTACTTTTGAAGCCAATCTTTGAGAAGTTGACAATATGAAAATTAAATAGCTAAACTGAAATAACTTGACAAAAATGTAAATAGTGGAATTTGTACAAACCCACAGGGAAAAAAAAATCACCATGTGTAACTTTTTTTTTCCCCCGCGATAGAAGAGCAAACCATTCACTTACAGGAATCTGCAAGAGAAATGCAAAGAAGCAAAATATTCCTAAAGCTAGAAGCTTGTTAATTGTAGTTAAAGGCTTTATAGCAAAGAAATGCCAAATATTGCTAATTGTTTAAATATAATGAGGAGAATAATTACATGCACCTACTTCAATAATGGAATGTACAAAAATCTATCAGCAGTCATTATTGAAAGTTATTAGACATGACAGTAAATGACAGGCAATTCCTCAGATTTATTTCCTCATAGCACTTAATGCTATTAATTTAAAGAAGGTCATTAGCAGAGTGCTTTAAGAAATAAAGTCTGTGTGCCAATTAACCGCTGTCAGCATTGATTTTAGATTATTTATTAGCAGAAGCAATTAGCTTGGTGCAAAGCGCTGCAAAAGCTCAATAAAGGCAAAAAGGAGCAATGAAATTTCCTTTAATGACATACAAGGGCCAATATCTCATTTGCTCTACTGTTAATCTCAAAGCATCAGTGTGGAGAGAAATCTGCAATTTTCTTGTAAGGCAAGACAAAATTAACAAATTAAAAATACACCCGTTCCTGCACGAATCAGGGCCAGAATCAACTGTTTGAAAACCGAACAAATTCAGTTTGATCTACTTCAATTTATGCTGATTGGAATTAGTTTAGGGGCATATACATGTCCCAAAGAACCGACAAAATATAAAACTGATGTAGAGAAAGGAATAGAACATCTGTTAATGGGCCTCGTACAAAGCAGAAAGGACTCTATTTAGGCAGAAAGACAGATGGGAGGCACTGGCAGCACACTACATCAAAGCAGATAAGCGCCTTCTAAAATATCATTGATGAGACACTAGATATAAAAATGTATGTGAATTTTAAATTTCAATGCACGTGTGTGGTGGATCGAATTTGGTACATCTGTACCATAGAATCAGAACTTCCAGCATTGCTTCTATTCTTCCGGACAATTCTATAATAATTACAGGGCTCCATCAGAGATAGTCAACCTCATATGACCTTAAAGCAATGCTGTACAAAATAATTGTAAATTTGACCCAGTGTTCTGCCATTCAGTTACTGAAAAGTACTTGATGGGAAATTGAGTTTGCCAACATTTTTAACAGGAATTAAATAAACAAAAGTTTTCTTTTCTAGAGAGTAATCTGCTGTTAGATTTTAAAAAATCTTCACTTTGTTATTGGATCTGCTCCATGTTAATTCTGTACATTGGTTCACAAACACCATTCGATTCTGCTTCCAATCATTTTTTTTTAAATCTATGGACTACTCTCTCCAGTTTAGCTTTAATATTCAGTATTACATCCAAAGTAAACCCAAATTAATTCATCCAAAAACAATTTTTTTATTAAACAGTATATGCCAGAGGCATGAAAGACTTGCAATAGAAATACATATTTTCATATATTTTAGAAACCTCAACATTTCACTCAGTACAGTATCTGGCAAGCAACTGGAAACTATAAAAATGGCATATATATCGTCAGTTTCTGTCCTCTTGTCCTAACTACCACCTGTTAAGGTATGGTTCCCAGAAGCTTGAATGCAAATGGATATAATCCACTTGATTACCCAATGATGAATGCTGGCAGGGTATTCTCCTTCCAAAAGATCACAATCACAACTGAATCTTATCCTTGCCTAATATCCATTAATAGACAATCTTACAAGAATGACCATGTGGTCAATTGTGTTTCCCAACTCAGCAGTGCTCCAAATGCTGCCATTTCAGTGCAGACAAGATTTAATTTCACCTTGGCTCAGTTGGTTACTGGGTTGACTCAGTTATTGCAAAATGCATCCAAATTGTGAAGACTCATCTTTGACACTCCACCAAACCTCTGCAAAAATAACTACAGAGCAGGAATGCCAAATGAGTGTCCCTTCTTTTCCCCCTCCATTGCTTCGCCAAGTTCAATCAGGCCACTTATGAAAATCAGGTCTTTACTTGTACCCCAAGTAACCATGCTCGACCACATCAAACTTATACAATTTTGCTCGACTTTCAAACAGTTAACCTCCCTCTCTCATAATGATGGAGCAAAGGATGGATCGGAAATCAAGGACAAAAAAAATCTTTTTCATCTTTGCTTTCCACTCCATCAACTGCTTCACCTTCTGATACACTTCTGCTGTTTTGACATCTGCCACAACCATTGTTTAATTTGCCTGCCATCTCAACTGAACCATTTCCCACATTAATTTTTCATTTCTACAGCTTTCTCCACCTCCCCCCCCCCATTTCATTCCTCTCTAATCTCTGCTTTGCCTACACTCTCCTTCCAGCTTCGTCTCCACAAAACTACAATTCATCCAAAAACAATACAGTCTGCATCAAATTTGGGCCTCACCTCCAGGCTCAGATGAATCATCCTGCACCCTTATCCTTGCCTTTAAATCCCACCTTGATTTTGCATTAATCTCAATAACTGTGAGAGGCATTTTCCTCAGTGGCCTTGAAGTTCTTCACGCCTTCGGTTAATCCTGTAAATACCATGCTCCAACTAAACAGTGAAGATTGACAAAATTACCTCTTTCAAAGTCTTGCTGAAGTCTCACTTTCAATCACCTAACCCTGGAGTTTCACGAATGTCCCCAGAACCATACCTCTTTCCCTCTTGAACTATCAAAGCCAACCTCAAACTAAGTGCAGTCAGCTGAGGTGACCAAAAGCAGTGAGAAGGACAAAGCTGTGGACGTTGTCTACAAGGACTTTAGCAAGGCCTTTGACATGGTTCTACATGGAGGCTAGTCCAGAAGGTCAGAATACATGGGATCCAGGGTGAGAGAACCAATTGGATACAAAATTGTCTTGGTGGTAAGAGGCAGAGGGTGGTAGTGGAGGGCTGCTTTTCAGATCAGAGACTTGTAACCAGTGCAATGCTGCAAAGATCAGTGGTAGGTCCTTTATTTTTCATATACATTAATGATTTGGAAGGTAATGTAGGTAGCATGAATAGAAACTTGGCAGGTGACACCAAAATTGGTGGTATAGTGGACAGTGAAGAAGGTTGTCCAAGGTAACAAAAATGATCTAGATCAACTGGTAAAGTGGACAAGAGAATGGCAGATGGAATTTAACTCAAGTGCAAAGTGATGCATTTTGGGAAGGCACCCCAGGCCAGGGCTAACAATGAATGGAAGGGCCCTTGGGAGTGTTATTGAATAGTGAGATCTTTAAGTGCATAGTTTGCTAAAAGTGGTGACACAAGCACGCAGTGGTGAAGGAGGCATATGGCATGCTTGCTTTCATTGGCCAAGGCACTGAGTATAGGAGTTGGTACGTTATGTTACAGCTGCACAAACTGTTGCTAAGGCTGCATATGGAGTATTGTGTTCAGTTCTAATCACCATGCTACAGGAAAGATATGATTAAGCTAGGGAGGGTGCAGACAAGATTGACAGGAATATTGGCTGAATTGGAGGGCTTGAGTTACAAGGAGTGATTGGATTTTGCTGGGACTGTTTTCCCTGGTGAAGGGGAAACTGAGGGATGACCTTTGATATTTGTAAAATTATGTGGGGCATAGATAGAGTAGATAGTCACAGTATTTTTCCCAGGGTAGGAGTCTAAAACTAAAGGGCATAGCTTGAAGGTGAGGGAGAAGAATTTAAAGGGGATTCAAGGGGCAAGATTTTTCCCCACAGAGGGTGGTCAGTAAATGGAATGAGCTACCAGAGGTGGTGATAGAGGCAGGTACAATTACAAAATTTAAAAGACATTTGGACAGGTGCCTAGATAGGAAAGATTTAGAGGGATATGGACCAAATGCAGACGTGGGATTAGCTTAGATAGGCATATTGTTGGCGTGGACAAGTTGAGCTGAAGGGCCTGTTTCATGAATCTAACTATCTACAATCTAAGCAGAGCTATTGCACTGGTAATATCCATGACCTAATTGGGCTTGGTAGTTTTATGAGACCAGTATCCAAGTACTAAGTGAATCAATCCAACAAAATAATTCCACTAAAACAGAATATTCAGTCATTCTTGCAGTATTTGAAACAGATTTTGCAATTTACAAGATAAACACAACAGCTGGGCACTTGCGTGCAAGCGGGTGACAAATGCAACTCTAACAATGTTCATTATAACAACATTTTTCCATTTAAGTAAACTGAAATTACAAACAATGTGACAAGTGGAACCACAAGTACATATATGTCATCCACTATAAAACTACTGAGAGATCAATCCAATATATGATCAATCGTTCAGTTAAACGCTTAGCTTTTTCTCCCATGGTTACTCACTTTTAATCACAATACCCCCAAATTTCTCATTCAAATGAAAGACAAAATCTAATAGTAAAAAATTCTATTCAAAAAGTATTAATCTTGCACTACAATTTCTTTGCTTTTAAAAATGGCAAATTTACTCCACTTTTTCTCCCACTTATCTTGCTTTAGTGTTAAATTGATTTATTTTCTTTGTGGACAATCATGGTTGATGATATCTTCAGGATAACCTAATGTGTGGGAACATGTTGATTATCAGCCTAATAGCAGGACCATTGCTGTTTAAATCTGGCAAGCAATTTTTTTTTTAAAAAAAAGCAGTCAAGAACCAGTTAAATTCTCGATATACTAATCGACACACACACACTATATGCCAAAACATTGCTTAGGTTACAGTTTATACCCTGTTAACAGAGATTAACAAGAAAATTTACCATTACTGGCTTATAAACCATCTGGTGGCTTTCTACGTATAATCACCCTAAGTTGATAACCAGGACAGCAAGTGACTCTAAAGTGACATGGTTTCAAAGGAAGATTCAAGAATAGAAAATCATTTTAGTGTTACTTACTATCTTCTTCTTTTGTATTTTTAAATCTTCTAGGGCTTCACCTGTAGTGAAATGTTAACAGTTAATCATAGTTTTCATGGCAAATCTAGTGCTAAAAATGTTGCATTTTAAAAGGACTGTATATTCCAAGATGCAAAAACAAAACTCACTGTTCTTTTCAGTTCTTCTGCAAAATAACCAAATCAAAACTTTTCTTATCAACCAGACCCTAAAAATAAACACAAGCTGTGTGAGACATGCATACAAATGGGGTGGAAAAGATCAGGCATAAAAAAACAAATTTAAACAAAAGGATCTTGTAACTCACTGGGATATAATAAAGGAATTTTCCTATTAATTTAAATGGGCAGAATCTTCTGGAAGAAACATTAGATTGAACAGTATCTAATTGAAGCTACAAGCTGACAAGTCACTGGTCCTGATGAACTTCATTCTGGGGTCTTATATCAACTAAGAAGATCCTTTTTTTAAAGACAAATAAACTGCAGATACTGGCAACTCAATGAAAACAGAAAATGCTGGAAACACTCAGCAGACCAGGCAGCATCTGTGGAAAGAGAAACAGTTGATATTTCAGGTCAAAGATCCATTATTAGAATGGGGAAATGAGGGAAAATAATTTGGTGAGATTGTTGATGATTTAGTTCTAATTTTCCCCAAAGTCCCCAGATTCAGCAAAGCTACTACTAGATTGCAAATTAATAAATGTATCTATTTTTTTCAAAAAAGGGGGAGCCAGTTAGTTTAACATCTGTTATTGCATAAACATTTAAAGGAGTTATTAGACATTATAGTAGGCTACTTGGATAAATTCAAAGTAAGAAAAAAAATCAGTTTGTACAAGGGAAAGCACGTTTGCCCAATTTATTGGAGTTTTTTTTTGAAGCAGTGAATGTGCTGTGGATAAAGGGGAACCCATAGATGCACCATACAGCACTTTCCAAAAGGTGTCTGACAAAGCCATAACAGAAAATAAAAGCTCCAATGTACAGGCATGGAGAGAAGACAGATTGGCTAATCAGAAACAGTAGGCATAAGCTAGTCTGTTTCTGCTTGGCAATGTACAAAAATGGTGTGCAATAGGAATCAATCCTGAGTCCTCAATCTTTACAATTTGGATAAAGGCAGCGAAGTTATGGGTGCTAAACGATTTGGATAAATGCAGCAAAGCTATGGATGCTAAATCTGCTGATGACATAAAGATGTGAAAAAGATGCAAGGAGGCCATAAAGAGATACAATACGTTAAGCAAACTTGTAACGTTCTGATAAAGAGTATAACATAAGAAAAATGTGAAATTGCCCAATTTGGCAGGAAAAATAAAAATATCAAAATGGTGAAAGTTTACAGAGCTGTGATGCAGAGATGCATTATTTGCAGGGTGTCCTGGAGCATTATTTGCAAGCAGGTTCATGAGCAAATACAATTAGTAATTGTTTATTGAAAGAGGAAATGAATACAGAAGTAGGAATGTTAGGAACATAGGACATTCATGAGACCACATTGGGAGTACTGTGTTAATGGTCCCATTTAAAAATTTTTAATGCATTAGCAGTTTAAAGGGGCCATCTGTTAAAGACAGACAAGGTAATTTTTTTTTCCTCTGAATGTCTTAAGACTCTGGGACGCTCTTTTTCAAAGGGTGGTGGAAGTAGTTTTGAACATTAAGGTAGAGTTAGATGGATTCTTGATAAGCAAGGGCATGAAAGATTAGTGCGGATGGGCAGGAATGGGGCATTGAAATTACAATATCAACCATGATGTTAATGATTGGCAGAGCAGGCTCAATGGTTGAAACAACCTATTCCTCTTAAAGTGTGTGCTCATAACAGGGCAAATGGTCAAGACCAAAAGATTTTCTGGATGTCATAATTATCCAATCACTTACATTTATCCAAAAACAAAAGAAGATTTCTCAAACTGAATGAATAAGGCTTATTCAAATACTGAAGATATAATTCATGCTTTGCACTGAGAGCCACGTGTTCTAGTGTTTGGCACACTCATGGAAATGGATCAAAAACTTTAAACCAGAGGGTACACATGGCAAGTTATATATCTACCTAGATCATCCTCAATCCTCACTCTTTATACAAGACAGAAAATGTCATTATTCCAAGGTCAAGATTAATTCAATAAATTCATAGTTACCCATACATGAGAAATATCAATTCTTACTCCAAAGAAATGTAGCTAGTGGCGAGCAGTAGATGCTGCTATTAAACCCGTGGAAGGCACATATTTCTCAGAACCTCAGACTGAAGTAGAGAGAAGGAATAAATAGTAAATTGCCACATCTTGGAAGGTTGATGAAAATAGTTGTCACTGGGGAGAATTCTGGTTACTGTCCAATACATTCACTATTTATGTATATAATAAACCTAAACAACAAAATTGCTAACAGTTATAATACCTTACAATAAAGAGCTTAGATAAAAACAAGACCTTGGATTAAAACAAGACCTTGCTTTACTTCCAAATATAAAAGATTAGAGATGCCTTGCAGGAAAGATTCTTTTGAAAACTAAATAAGAAAAAAAACATTCTGCAGTCCGTGGTGATTTAAAGAAAATGTTAAATTCACTTGGATTACAAAATACAAGCTTGCCTCTACACTACTTCAAAAAAAAGGTCCATTGTACCAGATACATTAAGTGAAATAGTCTGCTCTGTCAAATCTAAATCTTAGATGTTTGCGTTTTGATTTATTCACAACATATGGGAATATCTGAAAGCATTCAAAATTTATTGCTCATCACTAATTAACCTTAAAAAGGTGATGCTGAGGAATCTTCCTGAACCACTATACGATAAAGGTACTCCAGTTGTGTTATTCCAGGAGTTTGCGCAGTAGAAATGAAAACAAAATACTCAAATCATAATGGTTCAATTTGTAGGAAAACTTGGCACTGGTTGGGTTCCCATGCACTTGCCGTCTTTTCTTTCTGTAACTGCAGAGTTCAAGTATGGAAAGTGCTAAAGCAAAAAAAATACCTTGAAGTTGCTGCATTTGTAAATGGCACACACTGCAGTTTTTTTCCTAATACTGGAGAGAATGAATATTTAAGGTGGTGGATGGGCTACCAATAAGATTGCCCAAAATAATATCAAACTGACTGTTGTTAGAACCAAATTCAATGGAAAGTATTTCATCACAACAGTGCCTTGTATCTTGTAGATATTGGAAGGGTTCTGGAGAGCAAAGAAATGAGTCACTTCCTTCAAAATACAGAGCCCTGACCTGCACATGTGGTATAATATTGGTGTAGCTGATTGTTAAATCATCAAATGGTGATCACCAGGATGTTGACGACAATTATAACTATCAAGGAGAGGTGGTTGGGATTATAATTGCTTGGCACCTGTGTGCAGCAAATGTTGCCTCACACATCTGGTCAGATCTGAAACATTGTTCAGCTCTTGCTTCAGTCCCTGTAGAACTAAAACTAGAACCAAACATTGCAATCAACAGAAAATTGTACCATTACTGGTCACATTACAGAGGAAAGGTTTAGGAGGAGGCAACTGAAGAAAAGTGGGCCCAAAGCAGCTCATGTAGCTGTAATGATTGGCCTTCAGCAATCATCTTCCCTTTTTCAGTTAGAACTTCAGCTAATGGAGGGAATTCCCCAATTCCCACTATCTACAGTTTTATTTGTCCTCCTTGGCAGCTCACTCAATAAACCCTGCCTTAAAGGGCAGTCACACTCTGCTTTTTTGTCCCTATTTGGATAAAGGCCATTATGACATCTGGAGCAGAGTTCCTCTGACAAAACCCAAACTGATTTGACATAACCTTGTTCAGAAAAATAGTTCAAACTTAATTATATAAGCATTTACAAGTGTGTAGAACCATGTAAATAACAGTGATGAGAAGCCTCGATACAGGAACCATGTGATAAGCTTTCCAGAAAATTAAATTAGCTGGCATAAGACAAAGAATATTGCAATGATTTTTTTTTACAAGTTCAACAATGCCTTGACTGAATGCAGTAGTCTTATGTAATCATCTTAAATGATCTGGGCAACTATGATTTGAAAGAGACCAACAGCAAGAATGTAATGACCCAGCTGCAGATAGTAACATTTCAATTTACTTAAACCTAGTTTGTTTTTTTTTTGAAAACTATGCTTTAATTTATGCAATGAGCTATTCAATTAACAGGTATTCATTTATGGGCTTGAGCATTAGTGTAATACAACATCCTTTCTAACTATACATCATTTTAAGTTGCACCAATAAAAACAAAAGAGACAATCAAGATGCCTTTCTTCAAACTATTTGAACCAACAATAATTACTTACAATAAAGGAAATAAAAATCCTGGAAGTGCCAAGGTTAGTCGTGCAGTCCATTCTTCCGGAAAACACCATAAGTACACAATTATAAAGGCTACGATATAGAGAGTGGATGAATAGAGTACCAGTCTTCCAACCCAGATCTTTTGAAGTCTTTGATTCTTTTCCTTGAATTCTTCTAATGTATTTATTTCCTATAAATAGAAACAACTAAATTCAGTTTATTGTACTCAACATAATATGCACCAAAATGTTTGTTCCAGATGACTGGATCAAAGTGTAATATACAAAGAGGTACTAATTGACATCTTTGTTGGTGCCAAAAGTACTATTAGACTTGAGCAGTCCCACCACTCCCTGTCAAATGTACTGAAATTTTCCTAATAAAAGATAATCTCTTGTAATTTTTCCAATGCACACTTAAAATATTCTACATCACAACATCTGGCAATCTAACTTTTCAAAAATATATTTGTTGTTTTAATTAAATTAAAACTTACATCTATGATGCAAGGGGGAAAATAGGGAATCCAGGGAGGTGGGAGTGGGGCACGAATGGAAAAGGAACGTGGAGTACACTTTAGAAATAAAATTATAGAGCATCAGTCTGAGACAGCTTAGGCCATCAGTTGTAGAGCAAGTAAAATTAAGCACGCCCAAGGGGACAAAATTAGAGGATCAGAGATATCTAGGTAGCTTGCAAAGCTGGAAGTAATTGAGACGGTCTGGGACATAAACATGGAGTGGATTGACATAAAGATGAAGATTTTAAAATTGATGAGCTGTCCAAGCATAGATCGGCATGCACAGGCACGATTATTAAATGAGCCTTGTTGCAAGCCCAGGTCCAAGCTGCAAAGGTTTGAATGAACACAATTTTATACAGGGTGGAAGATGCGAGGTTGGCCAGGCGAGCATTGTAATAGCCCATTCTAGAGATAAGATATGGATGACGGTTCTAGCAAAACACAAGTCAGTAACTGATTATAACATTAGTGGAAGTAATCTGCCTTCATGGAGCAAACATGCAAGTAAAACAAAGCTCTACAAAACAAAACACAAGCAGTCTGACTTAGCTTTATATGATTTCCTGGAATGGGAATGAAGGCCGGGGGCTACATTTCTGGCAAGGACCAAAAAACAATAACTTCAGTCTTCCTATAGTTAGTTTTAACAAATATCTACTCACTCAACACTAACAGATAATCAGCATGACAAATCTGAGATATTAGAGTGATCCAGAGTGGTAGAGGTGAGATAGAGATGGGATCATCAGTGTACGTGTGAAACCTGAAGCATCTTTGGAAGATGCTGCCGAAGGTTAGCATGCTTTTAAGCAATAAAGAACCATCGAGTAAATCATTGGAGAGCTCATAGTAGTAGTACAGGAGTAGAATAAAAAAAACTATTGCAGACAATTCCTACACAATAATTTGATAAATAAAAATAGAACAAGTAAATTCACTTGGCTAGACAGCAGACATTGGATGAAGATGGGCATGATAAAGGATGCAAATAGAAAAGAAAGGACTGTTACCACAGTTGTGATTGCAGCATTCTTAAATTAGAGAAAATGGAAACGGTATACTATCTAAAATAATAATTGTAAATGGAGGTGCATCAAAATTAAAAGTTACACAAATTTTATTTTAGAGTTGATTAAAGGAACTATTTTCTGTTCCAATGTATTTCAAATTCCCTCAAGTACATATTGCCCCCTCATCTGCAAAAGAGGACCTAACAAATAGCTTATCGAAAACTGAAAATTCAATGTTGCAACCTCATTCTGGTGATTCTTTCCCCTTCCTGGTTTCATCATTTTCAACCTTTCATACCACAGTAACATGCAGCTCATGCATGTTCATTTTCTTCTTCCTTGTGCACTTTCATTCATCTTTATCCACTCCTTCCTCCCCACCCATAACAAATTTCCCTACCACTTTCTTTAAACAGTAGCAAAGTTGCAAGAGTTCATGTTGAATTCCCAACGGGGTTCTTCAATACAGCAAGTAATTATTTTGCTTATATTATTGACCAGCACATTGAGGGCATGAGTGAGGGTGTGGAAGAATACAGGGGAAGGACAAAAAAAATTCTATGATTTAATCCATTTTTCTTTAAATTTCTGGATATTTTTCTAGTTTGTATTCCCTCTTCTTGGGCAAGGTGTCAAGGGCAAACTGATCTATCCACACATTAAGCCACTGAGTGTAGACCTCAATTTAAACAACACACAAATGTTTTAGTCATTCATCATCAGGTCTGGCAGGACCACGTCAAGCCCCTCTCCTATCTGGCAAAGCTGCTCACTACTCTTGGGATATCCCAGAATGGAAAAAAAATAATCAAGTTTCTTTTCTTCACTATCAGGAACTAGTCTCCCTTGCCTCCACACAAGTGTAAGAAGCTTATGGTCTTGATTATTACTATAATTGATATTGTTCAGCTGGTTTTAATCATATTCTTCCTTCCCTTTATCCTTCCAAATTTCCATCAAGGTTTGTGTCCAAGGTACAAATTCTTTTCTCTCTCTCATGTATCATACTGCACTCTCTTCTCAGAGTCCATAAGCAATTGATCACCTAACTTCTGTACTCTCACAAATAAGTGGTTTCCTCTCCTCTGGTTCTGCTCCACCCCTTCATTTTTCTATTTAAAAAAAAACTCAAGGCTACAATTTGGAAGCACAGTAGGGCATCTCCAACATTCCTGGCTCTCTAAAGTTCTTGAAAATGTCACCTCCTAAATCAATGCCCATTATTGCAACCTATGCAATCAGGTTTTTGGCCCCACCACAGCACTTAAAAGAACCCACAGTCAAGACAAATTACTTCCTCTAACCTCATTCCACAACCACTACTCATTGTTCTTGATGTCTCACTGACATTTGACAATTAATCATACTATTATCCTCCTTTGTCCAGCTGAGTGGAGCTATATTAACCTGGTTCCACCTTTTGCTATCAGCCTGTTCCAAAGAATTTCTTTCAATTATTCTCTTTCTGCTTACTGTTTACTCCAGTCCCCAAAGATCTAGTATTAGCCCTTATTACCAATCACAAATTAGTCCCACAAAGATATGACATCAAGATTCTAATCATAGAGTTACAACAGTCTGTTTAATTTCAGAAGCACCTATTTTGACCTTAACTACTTCTATTCCAATTATTTTCCAGCTTCCAGTTCTGGTGAGCTCAAACAATGGGAAGACCAGAGTTATAATTTTGAGTTCTTGTCAAAACTCTGTTCCCTCCCCAACTGCTCTTCCCTAGCCATAATCCTGGGCCATATTGTCTTCAACCCTGTGGTCTTAGATCCCAAGTTAAACATCCACTCCAAAGAACCCCAAGACATGGGCTCTCTGTGTCAGCATACTTGTTACTGTAAACCTCACTCGTTCTTTTGTTACCCACAGAGCCAACTAATTCTTCCTGGCTAACTCTCATTTTCCATTAACCCAAACTCTGTTTGCTTGCATTTCAAACAACACCAAATCCTGCTTAGCCATTATCCTTATCTGTAGAAATATACTGTTTCCCTTTCACCAAGGTTTTCACTGTAAAATTCTTATCCTCACTTTCAATTTCTATCACAGCCTACTTCTCACCACCAAAAACCAGCTTGATTCACTAAACAAGTTACCAAATACCCAAAGATCACCAAACCAACCACAAAATCATTTTCTGTCATCCCCACTTAGTACTACTAATCACAATCCAGTAGGTAAACACAAAGACATTTAGATCCACTGATTATGCATGCATGTATAATTATATAGATACACATTTTTTTAAAAAATAACACATGTGGGCTTTCCTACTTTCTCTAGTAACTGCATCTCAGGTTTAGCTACATTCAGAGTTCTTCATAATTACTTGAGGTTTCCTCCCAATATTTCCTAGGATTTGTGGATGCTCCACCGCAAATTATAAATAGATGAAGCTGAAGCCTTTTTTTTTTACACTTGTTAAATGGCAATCTCTTCTATTATAATATCAGCTGTTTCTGCAACCTAACTTCATTAGCACTAAAACAACTGCAAATCCAGCAAGCTAAATTTCGTTGCTTCACCAAAGCTTCTTTTCAACATTGTTTGAAGTTTGACTACTCTCCATTTTATTTTTTTTTAAATTGTGTTCAAGAGCATTAATGTCTTAATAATTGATAAGGTGGGTCTAAACAATAGTATAGAACAATAAAACTCAAAAGCTTTTCTTATTTGCATAATGTCACCTAAAATCTTATTTGTCTTGTTTTCTATACATAAACAATTTTTGGTGAAAACCCAAAATTTTCTCTCCCCAAGCACTTTTGAAGAAATGGTTTTTAAAAGAGAACCCAAATAAAAGAATGATTGATTTCAGCACAATCTCCAAACTCAAAGTGGAGATACGAAGCAATATTGTCTGGTATACTTTGGTGAATGGATGATCTGACAGTCCACTGGACTGAGTTGGACTAATTTTATATCCATATCATAACCTATCAGCGACATTTCATTTGTGAACTTTGTGATATTTCACAAGCTAATCACTTGCTGCTCTACTCAAATAGGCCTGAAGACCAAAAGCAAATGAGCACAGTTTTAAATGACAAAGAGTAACTTTCATATTTTCTACTATTAACCCATAACAGGTTTACTAAATTCAGTTTCATAACTTATTGCGAGTCACAAAATCAAAACAACAATGAAACCAAGATGTGGGCTTCACTGCAAGGACATATATTGACCAACCCCAATTGCCTTTGAATTGATTGGCTTGCTAAGCCATTTCAGAGTCAACCATATTGATAGGTCTGCAATCACACTTGAGCTAGACTGGGCAAGGATGGAAAATTACCTCCCTGGAAGAATATCAGTGAACTGGATGTGGTTTCTTTTGGATGACAATCCACTATTTTTGTGGACATCATTACTTAATTTTATTTTAATTCCAGATTATTGACCGAATGCAAATTCTAGAGCTGCTGGTTGAGATTTGAATTCCAGGATTTGGATTGCTTGTCAGTTAGTAACCACTACATCACCACTGTACCATTTACATTAAAAAATGATAAAATGAAAGATTGTACCTTGTCAATTTTTTCCAATATTTCTACAGTGGAAGGCTTTGCCTGCATTAAAGATAAAAAAAAGATATGTAAAAATACAAAAGCACATATTCATACAATTGTATCCAAAAGAAATACAAAAATATGTTCCTACAAATGTGTCCAAAAGATAAATACGCTATTTATATAGTTCATTACTATAAAAGTTTATGCTCCTTTTACACTAGGCGGGACCCCTCAGCAGTTGGTTTGGATTTGAAGGCAAGTCACCCAATGAATAAAGATATTAATATTTTTGTGATGGAATAGAATCAAGAATGTACATGGATGTTAACTAGGTAATTTTGATATGTAATAATAATACAACAAGCTTTATAAAATGAATAGTATACTGCACAAATGAAAAGGACATCATATCCATACCTTCCAGGATAATTAAGTTAACACAATTTAAAAGCAGCAAGTATTGTTTATGGATGTTAATTCTTGATTTAGGGCGTATATTCAACTTTTATTAACACCATGTTTACCATCACAAGACAAAGTGGAAAAGTGTACATATGCACTCAGAAAAATTGTCCATGCTGCCACAAAGAACTTAAATTCTGCAAGAAAAAGAAAATCTATAGAACTAAAATCCAAAATATAACTGCCACCACTCTAAGACATTTCCCACAGAACATTTGCATGGATTTATTTTGTATTTATGATATTAAAGTAAAACTCTGATAATCCAGCATCCAATTGTTCAGAAATCCTTATAATTCGGCACCTAGCTCACTCAGTAGTCTAGAATGTGGTCCAGGGGTTCAGAGCGCAACCAGAACCAGGGATCTGGAATGTGGCTGAGACCACAGGCTGGGTGTGCAGCTGGACCCAGGAATATGGGACACAGGTAAGAGTCAGGGTGCTTGTATATTTTCAGCTCCTTTTAAACTCACTGTGCACTAGAAAATTGATTATATGATGTAACATGCAAAAAAAGTGAAAGTTCTGGGTATTATTAGGAGTAAATCCAACAGTTTGGAAAAAAAAAATCAGGAAGTCAGCCACCAAAGTGCTAAGGGTGCTGGATTACCAGTTTTACTGTATATGAATGTATTGTTTTTTGATGTTTGTTGAAAAACTAGTCACACCAACAGAACACAAGAAAAATATAGTGCATGCTGAAAATCTGAAATAAAAACATTTATGAAAATACATTATGGTACTTGACCTGCCAAGTCCAATGAAAGCTCATCAGCCCAAACATTAATTCTTCACCACCAATGCTGCCTGACCTGTTGAGTATCTCCACAAAGAAAATACCCAATAACATGAAGTAATAACATTTCTCAAATTTAAATTATGCAGCAAATCCTTCCTCCTTTCGCATCTTGTTATTTGCCCAAGCAGCTTGCTGAGAATGGAACATTAAAAATGGATCATTGTGTTGGTATCAAATTATGGATTATGACTGTAACATAAACACAACAAGTATGAAAACATGGATAGAGAAGTTGGGGGTACTCGTGCAGGATGCCCTAAAGGTTAACCACCAGGTCGGATTGGCAATAAGGAAAGCGAATGCTATGTTGGCATTCATTTCGAAAGGTATAGTGTATAAAAGTAAGGAAGTGTTGATGAGGCTCTATGGGGCACTAGTGAGGCCTCATTTGGAATACTGTGTACAGTTTTGGGCCTTATATCTTAGGAAGGATGTGCTGATGTTAGAGTGGGTTCAGAGGAGATTTAAGAGGATGATTCCCAGAATGAAAGGGCTTACATATGATGAGCATTTGTTGGCTCTTGGACTGTACTCACTGGAGTATAGAAGAATGAGAGGGGACCTCAGAAACATTTAAGATGTTGAAAGGACTGGACAGAGTAGATGTGGCCAAGCTGTTTCCCTTGGTGAGTGAGTCCAGGACCAGAGGGCACAATCTTAGAATTAGAGGGTACAGGTTTAAAACAGAGATGAGGAGAAATTTCTTTAGCCAGAGGGTAGTGAATTTATGGAATTCCTTGCCACGTACAGCAGTGGAGGCTAGATCACTGGAGCCGTTTAAGGAAGAGATAGATAGATATCCAATTAATCAAGGTATCAAGGGATATGGGGATAAGGCTGGAAATTGGGGTTAGAATAGTTTTTTTCCCATTGTCCCCCCCCCATTTCTCATTCCTTTTCTTTTTTACCCCCCTTTTCTTTGGAGCAGACTCGATGGGCCAAATGGCCTACTTCTGCTCCCTTGTCTTGTGATCAACCACTTGTAAAAATGCCAGCATTATTAAACATTCCAGTACATGGTCATTCTTACATCAAATAGCTACCCATTAACTTGGGGTGCACTTTAATACTTTGACTTTAAATATCTATGCACAAAGTTAGAATCAAAATTCAAAACACAACTTTAATTACGTTCTCACGCCATGAGAATATGTGACATGTTTACATAGGTTACTATTTTTGAGTGCAAACAATGGAATTCAAATTGGAAATACGTGGGGCAAAATGACAAAAAGAGAAATGAATTATAAATAACATGATGCAAATATCCCTATCCTCAGCAAAACACAGTATTTAGGCTCAAATTCCCACAGAACTGACAAATCACTACTCAAATTGAGATACAGAATAAAATTCACTCATGGAATTTATGTGATAAGAGCACATAAATCAAAACAAATTTTTCTTCAACTGACATTTCTGTACGCCTGCACAGACAACAAGGCTTCGCACTACAGAAAAATCATGATACAGTCCATTTTCCATGAACGCAACCACCCACCCCCATAACACAGGGATCACATTAGTTAGCAATTTTAATCCAGAATTATAGCACTTGTAACATTTAATATCAAATCTTTTTCTGCATCCTTCAAAATCCCACAACTTTTTTGGACTAATGTCTAAGAGTTTGCCTGCATCAATTCAATTATTTAGTGGTCTTCTGTGCAATATGGATAAAACTGGAGTTTTGCACTACTTCATAAACAAATGCAGGTTTAAATATTTTTACATAACAGTGCATCAACACAGCTTCATATTATAGTGAAACCTTATATTCACAATCTAAATAAATGATTTAGTTGCAAGACAAACTACCCAATTTCAACATGGGTACCAGCTGATCAGTAAAAAGCCAAGCCACGTTGACCAAGAAAACATCAATTTGGACTCCATGCATTAAATTAACCTTCAATTAAAGGCTGTTAATTGTGCCGACAAAAGGCCTCCTTGCCCCCTACAAGAGAAAAAACACATCTGGTAACCTTTTCTGTGATCATGTTTTCAGACACGAATTGGAATTGGTTTATTATTGTTACATGTACTGAGGTACAGTGAAAAACTTGTCTTGCATACTGTTCAAACAGATTAATTCATTACATAGTGCATTGAGGTAGTACAAGGTAGAACAATACAGAATGCAGAATAAAGTGTAACAGCTACAGAGAAAGTGCAGTGCAGGTAGACAATAAAGGTGCATGGTCATATCAAGGTAGATTATGAGGCCAAGAGTCCATCTTATCGTACTAGGGAACCATTGAATAGTCTCATAACAGTGGGATAGAAGCTGTCCTTGAGCCTGGTGGTACGTGCTTTCAGGCTTTTGTATCTTCTGCCCGATGGAAGAAGGGAGAAGAGAGAATGTCTAGGGTGGGTGGGGTTTTTGATTATTCTGGCTTCTTTACAGAGGCAGCGAGAGGTATCGACAGGGTCCATGGAGGGGAGGCTAGTTTCCATGATATGCTGAGCTGTGTCAACAACTCTCTGCAGTTTCTTGTGGTCATGGGCAGAGCACTTACCATACCAAGCCCCGTGATGCATCCAGATAGGATGCCTTCTATGGTGCATTGATAAAAATCAAAAAGGGGGACATGCCAAATTTCTTTCGCCTCCTGAGGAAGTAGAGGCGCTGGTGAGCATCTATATGGTTGGACTAAGACAGGCTATTGGTCATGCTCACTCCTAGGAACTTGAAGCTCCCAACCTCTCGACCTCAGCATCGTTGACGCAGACAGGAGCATGTGCACCGCCCCCTTTCCTGAAGTCAATGACCAGCTCTTATTTTGCTGACATGACACCATGTTACCAAGCTCTCTATATCCTTCCTCTACTTTGACTCATGGTTATTTGAGATACTGCCCACTATGGTGGCATCACCTGCAAACTTATAGAGCAGAATCTGGCCACACAGTCATGGGAGTATAGGGAGTAGAGTAGGGGGCTAAGGACACAGCCTTATGGGGCACCAGTGTTGAGAATAATCATGCCGGAGGTGCTCAAGTCAGGCTCAGGAGTCAAGTTACCTTCAAAAGATAACCCAATCAAGGCTTACACAACAACAACAACTTTGGCAAGTTCTGAAATGCATCTGCTATGAGGATTTTACAGGGAGATGGTCAAAATTGCATTTTTTCTGTAGCAAGAATAAATGAGAAACTATTCCCACTGGTTGAAGGCTATGTAATAAATGGACAAATTTTTAAGTAAATTGGCAAAGAAAACAGAGGGCAAACAAGCAGTTTTGTTTTCTTAATACATACAGTACAATCCATCTAGAGTAAAAAGTTTGGAAGCAATTCAAGCAAAATTTATAAGGAGCTTGGAAATATATAAAAAGGAATATTGTGCAGGCTCTATTGAGAAAAAGATGAGATGGCTCTTCCAAATACCACAGTTGGAACAGCTGCAAGAGACCAAAGGGCAAAGTTTCAGAAGCAGAAACACAGTATCTTAACAGAAGAGGTAGAAATTGAGATGGGGAGAAATGCTTTCACCAGAGAGGGTTGCGAGGGTCTGAAACTTTCTACCAGAAAGGCTGGGAGAGCCAGAAGTCTTCATGCCCTATGAAGGCAACAACTGGGATGTGCACTTGAAGTGCTGTAATTGGCATATCTATGAACCAAGAGATGGGAAGTATGATTAGGCCAAATAGTTGTTCTTTACCATGTACACAAGAGGCCAAATGACCTCCTTTGCTGTGAATTTCCATAATTTTACGTCACTGCTCAGGCTCAAGTAGTAAGGCCAAGAGTCATCATTGAATTCTGTTGGAAATTTTAGTTTTATTGTGGGCAAACATGCTACATAGGTAATAACCAATGAACAGTTAGTGAAAGGTACATTTTGTAAAAATGCTTTTTTCTAACACATCAGCCAGTCTTGGGACAAAAGGGGTAGGTAAATAAATTTCAACATACAAGCAACACAGTTGCAGAAAAATTAAAGTAAAATAAAAGTTTTGTTGTGACAGAAAATATAAATAATAAATATATTCATTTACCTGCTCAGCTCCACTACGCTAAAGGCCCAGAAATACAACAGGGAAAAGTGGTCCAACCATGGATAACAAGAGAACTTACAGATAGGACTAACCCCAAGGAAAAGGCTTAAAAGTTGCCAGAAAAAGCATCAAGCCTGCAGATTGGGAGTGTAATAGAATTTAGCAAAGCATGACAAAGAAACCTATATAGGAAAATAACCATAGGTTAAAAAAAACTACTGAAGTTAAATGAACATGAAACTTGATAAATCTCAGGACCTGATGATCCATATCTCAGAATTTTGAAAGAGGTGACTGCAGTTAAAATGAATGTTGCAGTTGTCATTTCCAAAATTCTATAAATTCTGAAATGGCTCCTGCAGATTGGAGTAGCAAATGTTACACCATTATTTAAGAGAACAGGGAATTACCAACCTGTTAGCCTGACAACAGCAGCTGGAAGGTGCTAGGATCTATTATAAACAATGTGATATCTAGACATTTAGAAAATATAATTGAGCAGAAGCACAGATTTATATAAAAGGTAATTATCATTTGGCTCATCCATTTTAGCTTTTTGACTATGCATCTACTAGAGTAAGTGAGGAGGAATCAATGTGGTATTATTTGGATTTTCAGAATTATTATTTTTTTTAAGAAAAGCTCCCACACAAGAGACTGGGGAACAATGTTAGAGCACACTGGAATTGGGAAAGTACACCAGCATGGATTAAGAGCTGGGTAACAAAACAGTAGGAATAAACAGGCACTTCTCAGGTTGGCAGGCTGTGACTATCGGGGTGCTGCAAGGATCCATGTTTGGACCACAACTACTCATACTCAAGGACTGGCTGAAGAGATTTAATACATTTCCAAGTTGAAATGCAATGCAAATAGGCTTCAAGGGGATAATGGCAGGCCAAGTAAGTGGGCAACAACTTGGTAGATGGACTACAATGTAGAAAAGTGTAGGGTTATACACTCAGCAAAAATGTACAGGTGCAGCAAGAAAGGAAGGCAAATGGCACATTGGTTTTTATTGCAAGAAGATTGGAGTACAAGGGCAAGGATATCTTACAACAGTAACGTAGGGCTTTTGTGAAACCACGTGCAGTCTTGGTCTCTTTTCCCAAGTCAGGATATACTTGCAAGCGAGAGCGAGGTCGGGGGGGGCAGTGAAGATTTACCAGATTAGCTCTAAACAAAACAAAATGGCAGCTCTATCATACAAGGAGAGGCCAGGCTTCTAGTCACTGGTGTTAATGAGATATGAATTCCTTGAAACATACAAAACTCTTAAGTCAGTTCAAGAGGGCAGATGCAGGAATATGTTTTTCCTTGCTGAGGAGTTGAGAGCTAGGAGTCACAATCTGGAAATAAGGGGCAGACCATTTAGGTTCAAGAGATATTTATTTACTTCAAACAAAATGGCAATTCTTTGGAATGTTCTATTTCCGCATGCTCTGGAAGTTCAGTCATTGATTGTATTCAAATGAAAAAATTGATAGATTTCTGGGTATTAAAGGAATCAAGGGATATAAAGGACAGGAAAGTGGCATCGAGTAGAAGATCAATCATGACCTCGTTGAACGGCATAGCAGGCCTGAGGGGCTGGATGACCTACTCCTCTTTTTACTTTTCTTTGTAATGTGATATTCATATAGCAGCTTAACATGGTAAAATGCCTTGTGGTGCAGCAGCAAAACATTATCAAACAAAATTTGACACCCAGGGAGGCATTACAGAAAATGAGATTAAAAAAACCCACTTTTTTTTGACAAAGCTTTAAATATAGGCAGGAGTAGGACAAGCAGCCCCTTGAACAAGCTCCACCATTCAATATCACATCTCGTCCTTTATGTTATCTATTTCCTGCACAATCCTGCAATCCCTTGATGTCCTGTCATCTCTGCCTTGAATTTACTCAATAACATCCACAGCTCTCTTGGGCACAAAAATCCAAAAGATTCATAACAACGCATGAAGAGATTGCCTAAATGGCTGATGCTCATATGGAGACTGTGACCCACTTTCCTCAAATCCTCCCTCCCCACCTCCACATTCTTTACTTCCAGCTGGAGAAAGTAGCCTTTCAACAACTATCCTGTCATTGCCCTCAAAATGGTTTATATCCGATTAATACCACTTCCAAGTGGAGTGAGTTTAGGCTCATTCTACTTCACCTTAACCCACACTGCAAAATTCTCACCCAAGAAATCAACAGAGTGAAAATAGCATCCATGGAAATATATCCTTATGCCACTTCGGAACTGGTATTTAGGTTATTTTGGCTGTCATCTCACCTGAACCCCATACAATGTCAAAAGATTGTCTTGAGCTCTAGCACCACTTGTTCTAGTCTGCCAATCTGAATGTGCCAAATTTATTTCTACTATGTTGGCAAATCTCTGTGTTCATATACAATTCAAACACAAAATTCCTTAATAAGTTTCTTTGTGGTAACACATCACCTTAAAAAGGCAGACTCATTTACTGCAGAAGCTGAAAGCAGAGTTGTTGGCACAGAGCCATGAAGGAATTTATAATTAGGATTTTAAATAAAGATATTGCATCACCTGGGAGATAAAGTACGATGGGTGAACAGTACAGAGTGCACGTTAGGGTAATGTCAGCAGAGTTTTATCTAAACCCCAGTTGCAGATTGAAAAATAAAGTAGACTGGAGAGATGTGAAAGGGTATCAATGAACAGTAAGCAAGGGCATGAACGAGAATTTCAATAATGAACCAAGAACAGATGATATAAGTATATAGATGGTCTTAGTAACAGCTATATAGTCTGAAGCTCGTATTGGGAGTGAACTGACACCAAGGTTGCAAACATTAGACTGCTGCCAGCAAGAAGGGAGGGTACAATGACATCTCTTTCTGTATCTGCACCATTACCTCTGGTGTCCCCAAAGGATTGATGGCGCTCAATATGCTATAACCTACAGGGACAAATCTGTAAGCAATTCATCAGATACCATATGCATCCTGACTTTCCTTCATCACCAATTCTCATGATCCCACTATCATCTCCAAAATGTCAGACCACTGAATGAGCAGAACCATCAACTCAGTTCCTCTCGTCAAAGGTCTGAAAACAAAGGAGCCTCTTTGCAACTTTGCATCATACATGATCCCAATTTGAGTTTTTGCCCTCGGTGAGAAAGGATTTTGTTTTGCAATGAAAGATAATGATTCCAGATTTTGAAAGATGATAATACCAGAGACTAAAACAAAATCATATTGTAGGGAAATTGCTGGAGAAAATTCGGAGAGATAGGACATACAAGCATCTGGAATCTAATGACTTGATTAGGGAAAGCCAGCATGGCTTTGTGCAGGACAAGTCATGTCTTACTAACCTGGTTGAGTTTTTTGACAAGGTGACGAGAAAGATTGATGAAGGTAGAGCTGTAGATGTCATCTATATGGACTTCAGAAAGGCATTTGCCAAGGTCCCACATAATAGGTTAATCAAGAAAGTTCAGATGCATGGGGTCAGTAGAGAATTGGCTGTGTGGATCCAGAACTGGCTTGCCCACAGAAGACAGAGGGTGCTGGTTGAAGGGACTTATTTGGGCTGGAGGCCTGTGAGTAGTGGTGTTCTGCAGGGATCTGTACTGGGACCTCTGCTGTTTGTGATGTACATAAATGATCTGGATGAGTATGTCAATGGGTGGGTTAGCAGGTTTGCAGACGATATCAAGATTGCTGGAGTTGTGAATAGTGTAGAAGACTGGCAACAGATACAGTGTGATATAGATCAGTTGCAGATGTGGGCAGAGAAATGGCAGATGGGGTTAAACCCAGATAAATGTGAGGTGTTGCATCTTGGTGGGGGCTAATGTCAAGAGGCAGTACACTCTTAAGGGGCAAGACTCTTAACAGTGTTGAAGAGCAGAGACACCTTGGGGTGCAAATCCATGACTCAGTGAAAGGGGCTACACAGGTAGATAGGGTGGTTAAGGTGGCTTATGGAATGCTTGCTTTCATTAATCGAGGTATCGAGTATAGGAGTCAAGAAGTTATGATGCATCTCTAAATGCAGCTTAACCAGAGTTCTATAGAGTATTGCATGCAATTCTGCTCACCTCACTATAGGAAGGATAGAGGCTTTAGAGAGAGTGCAGAGGAGTTTTACTAGGATGCTGCCTGGATTAGAGGGCATGTGCTATAAGGAGAGGCTGGACAATCTTGGGCTCTTCTCTGGAGTGGCAGAGGTGTGATCTGTTTGAAGTGGATAAAATTATGAGGGGCATCAGGTGCTGAGAGACGAAGGAGCAGTGGGTCCCTCACAGGTCCGGGCTAATTTAGAAGGGCCAGTAAAAAGGAGGTATTGTCAAGTGGAGCAGCCATTTTCAAGCAGCCATTGTCAGGGTGGAC
Source organism: Pristis pectinata (assembly GCF_009764475.1). Classification (NCBI taxonomy): domain Eukaryota; kingdom Metazoa; phylum Chordata; class Chondrichthyes; order Rhinopristiformes; family Pristidae; genus Pristis; species Pristis pectinata. The sequence goes on from NC_067405.1 coordinate 47,174,019, forward strand.
AGAGTTAGAGTGAGTGGCTTTGGCACCAAGAGGCGGAGGCCATCTGCAACAACACTGGTGAGTAGCTGGTAAGTAAAGGTAAGGTTTATTGTTATAACTTTTAAGTAGACCACACCTAGGTAAAAATAGTTCAGATGGAGGGCAAGGCAATGTGCTGCAGCTGCATGATGTGGGAGCTAGTGGACCCTGCTGTGGTGCACAGTGACCACATCTGCAGCAAGTGCTTGAGGCTGGAGGAACTTTGGCTCAGAATTGATGAGCTGGAGTCGCAGCTTGAAACACTGCAAAGCATCAGGGAGGGAGAGAGTTATGCAGATGCGTGCATTGGGAGGCAGTCACCCCACCCTCAGAGCAGGTACTTCTAGGGTCCAGGAGGCAGATAGATGGGTGACTGTCAGGGGAGAGAAAGAGAAAGGGAACAGGCAGACAGAGCAGAGGACCCCAGAGGCTGTTTCCCTCAAAAACAGGTATTCTGCTTTGGATACTGTTGAGGGGGATGACCTACAGGGATCGAGTGGCAGTAGCCAGGTCTCTGGCACTGGGACTGGTCCTGCTGCTCAGAAGGGAAGGGAGAAGAGGAGGGCAATAGTGATAGTGACTATAGCGATAGTCAGGGGAACAGACAGGAGGTTCTGTGGACATGAGCGAGAATCCCGGATGGTATGTTGCCTCCAGGTGCCAGGGTCCAGGATGTCTCTGATCAGGTCCACAGCATTCTTGTGCAGGAGGGAAAGCAGCCAGAAGTCATGGTACATGTTGGTACCTACAACATAGGTAGAAAGAGGGATGAGGTCCTGAAAAGTGAGTTTAGGGAACTAGGCAGAAGGCTGAAGAACAGGATCTCAGGGGTAGCAATCTCAGGATTGCTGCCAGTGCCACGTGATAGTGAAGGTAAGAATAGGAGGAGATGGCAGATAAATGCATGGCTGAGGAGTTGGTGCAGGGGGCAAGGTTTTAGATTTTTGAATCATTGGGATCTCTTCTGGGGAAGGTGGGACCTGTACAGATTGGATGGGTTACACCTGAACTCGAGGAGGACCAATATCCTTGCAGGCAGGTTTGCTAGTGTGGTTAGGGAGGGTTTAAACTAATTTGCAAGAGGGATGGGAACCGGAGGGATAGGTCAGTGGAAGAAGTGCATGAAGTGAAGCCAGATCTAACATAGAGGGGCATTGAGGAAGGAGAAGCAGAGTATACGGTATAAAAGTAGTAAGGTGGGTGGGCTAAAGTGCATTTACTTCAATGCAAGAAGCATCAGGAATAAGGGTGATGAACTGAGAGCTTGGATAAATACATGGAGCTATGATATTGTTGCTCTTGCAGAGACTTGGCTATCACCAGGGTAGGAATGGATACTGAATATTCCCACATTTCAGTGTTTTAAAAGGGATGGGGGGGGGCAGGAGGGGAAAGAAGAGGATGAGGGGTGGCATTACTGGTCAGGGATACTATTACAGCTGCAGAAAGGGTGGATAATGTAGCAGGATCCTCTCTAGAGTCAGTATGGGTGGAAGTTAGGAACAAGAAAGCAGTTACTCTACTGGGAGTATTCTATAGGCCCCCTGGTAGCAGCAAGGATACTGAGGAGCAGATTGGGAGGCAGATTTTGGAGAAGTGCAAAAATAACAGGGTTGTTATCATGGGAGACTTCAACTTCCCAAATATTGATTGGCACCTGCTTAGTACCAAAGGTTTAGATGGGGCAGAGTTTAAGTGTGTCCAGGACAGATTCCTGTCACAGTATGTTGACAGGCCAACTAGAGGGAATGCCATATTAGATCTAGTATTAGGTAATGAACCAGGTCAGGTGATAACTCTCTCAGTGGGTGAGCATTTGGGGGACAGTGACCACTGCTCCCTAACATTTAGCATTGTCAAGGACAAGGACAGGAAAATATTTAATTGGGGAAGGGCAAATTATGAGACTATAAGGCTAGAACTTGCAACTGAATTGGGATGACATTTTTGAAGGGAAATGTACTATGGAGATGTGGTCATTGTTCAGGGATCTCTTGCAGGATGTTTGGGATAAATTTGTCCCGGTGAGACAGAGAAAAAATGGCAGGGTGAAGGAACCATGGTTGACAAGAGGGGTGGAACAACTAGTTAGGAGGAAGGCGGCAGCATACATAAGGTTTAGGCAGCAAGGATCAGATAGGTCTCTTGAGAAACATAGGGTAGCAAGGAAGGAACTTAAGAAGGGGCTGAGGAGAGCAAGAAGGGGACATGAAAAGGCTTTGGTGAGTAGGGTTAAGGAAAACCCAAGACATTTTTTATTTATGTGAAGAACAGAAGGATGACATGAGTAAAGGTAGGACCGATTAGGGATAAAGGTGGGAAAATGTGCCTGGAAGCTGTGGAAGTGGGTGAGGTCCTCAATGAATACTTCTCTTCAGTATTCACCAAGGAGAAGGGGCCTTGATGACACTGAGGACAGTGTAAGTAAGGTTAATGTTCTAGAGCATGTTGCTGTCAAGACAGAGGATGTGTTGAAGTTGTTAGAAAATATTAGGACAGATAAGTCCCTGGGGCCTGACGGAATACTCCGCAGGCTGCTCTGCGAGGGAGGAGATTGCTGAGCCTTTGGCTAGGATCTTTGAGTCCTTGTTGTCCATGGGAATAGTACTGGAGGATTGAAGGTTGTCAAATGTTATCCCCTTATTCAAAAAAGGTAGTAGGGATAGTCCAAGGAATTATAGACCAGTGAGCCTTATGTCTGTAATGGGCAAGCTGTTGGAAAGGATTCTTAGAGATAGGATCTATGGGCATTTAGAGAATCTGATCAGGGACAGCCAGCATAGTTTTGTGAAGGGCAGATCATGTCTCACAAGCCTGGTAGTGTTCTTTGAGGAGGTGACCAGACAGATTGATGAGGGTAGTGCAGTAAATGTGGTCTACATGGATTTTAGTAAGGCATTTGACAAGGTTCCACATGGTAGGCTTCTTCAGAAGGTCAGAGGGCATGGGATCCAGGGAAGCTTGGCTGTGTGGATTCAGAATTGGCTTGCCTGTAGAAAGTAGAGGGTTGTGGTGGAGGGAGTGCATTCAGGTTGGAGGGCTGTGACTAGCGGTGTCCCACAAGGATCGGTTCTGGGACCTCTGCTTTTCATGATTTTTATTAATGAAGTTCAGATGGACTTCAATCCGGAGAAGTGTGAGGTGGTACACTTTGGAAGGACAAACTCCAAGGCAGAGTACAAAGTTAATGGAAGGATTCTTGGTAATGTGGAGGAGCAAAGGGATATGGGTGTCCATAGCCACAGATCCCTGAAAGCTGCCTCACAGGTGGACAGGGTAGTTAAGAAAGCTTATGGGGTGTTAGCTTTCATAAGTCAAGGGATCGAGTTTAAGAGCTATGAGGCAATGATGCAGCTCTATAGAGCTCTGGTTCGACCACACTTAAGTACTGTGTCCAGTTTTGGTCGGCTCATTATAAGAAGGATGTAGAAGTGTTGGAAAGGGTGCAGAGAAGATTTACCAGGATGCTGCCTGGTTTAGAGAGTATGCATTATGAGGAGGGGTTAAGGGAGCTAGGGCTTTACTCTTTGGAAAGGAGGAGGATGAGAGGAGACCTGATAGAGGTATACAAGATATTAAGAGGAATAGATAGAGTGGACAGCCAGCATCTTTTGGGCACCAATGCTCAATACAAGAGGGCATGGCTTTAAAGTAACGGGTGGGAGGTTCAAGGGAGATATCAGATGAAGGTTTTTTTTAAGCAGAGAGTGGTTGGGGCATGGCATGCACTGCTTGGGGCAGTGGTGGAGGCAGGTACATTGTCAAATTCAAGAGATTGCTAGATAAGCATATGGAGGAATTTAAAATAAAGGGATATGCAGGAGGAAGGGGTTAGATAGTCTTAGGTGAGGTTTAAAGGTCAGCACAACATGGTGGGCCAAAGGGCCTGTATTGTGCTGTACTGTTCTATGTTCTATATATAGGGTGGCCAAGCAATATTCTCTCTCTCTCTCCCCCCCCCCCCCCCCATTATTGAGCGATCCAATACTAGAGGGCAGGCATTTAAGGTGAGAGGGGGTAGTTGCAGAAGAGATGCAAGGGATAAGTTTTTGTTTTTACTCAGAGTGGTGGATGCCTGGAATGCATTGCCTAAGGATGCTGGAGGCAAACTCATTGGGGGCTTTTAAGAGGGGCTTGGATGGGCACATGAATGAGAGGAAGATGGAGGGATATGGGCATTCTGTAGGAAGCTATGTTGGCACAATATTGTGGGCCAAAGGGCCTTGTTCTGTGCTGTACTGTTCTATGTTCTGTTACATGGGAGACAAATAAGGAAGTTGGATGGTCAGCGTAGAAGGAATAGGGTCAAAAGGAGTAGGAGAGAAATTTAATGGACATGCTAAGAAGCCACGAAAGGAGATAACAGAGACACTAAGGGAAAAATGAGGATCTGTAGATGGAATGTTGTGACATGGTTAATGGATGGAGAAGGACAGAGAGTGGAAGTTCAAGGGGAGATTTTAGCTGGTTAGTTTACCTGCAAGCTTACAATGTGATCAAATGTAAATTCTCCTGCCACCAAAAATGTTTCATATCACATTATATTCCAAAAAACAGCAATAATGAAAATGAATTACCTATCTGACTGACACATCTGCTGATGTCTACATGTTGCACAGAAAGAGGTGCACTTCATCTCAGAAATGAACGTGCGAAGGTCACATACTGCAGTGGTCAGTGTTGCAGAGGCCAAGGAAAACATCAATCACCAAAACAAGATATTTTTCAATTTTTTGTGCAATTAAATTTAAAGGCTAGAAATGTACGTCAGCTTCGACTGGCACCAAGATATAAATAGAGGTACAGAAGGACAAAAGTGTCTAGGTCAATTTTAACTAGAAGTACTTAAGTCAATTATGGACCTAGATTTTGGAAAGGACAAAGGTGGCTAAATTTCCTAAAATGGAACCAAGGATAATGACTACATTTGTTTTTTTTTAAGGATAAAATGGAGGACCCTAGGTCATTTAGGCTAATGTCCTAATTAACAGGCCAAACAAAAATTAGGTAAGTATTAAAATCATACTTTATGGATTACACAAGGTAAAATGCTTTCCAATACATGATGGGATGGAAATCAAAATCTACGCATAGAAGGATATTCGTAAAAGAAGCTCAGATGATGTGAAAAAGAAACTTTATATAATGAGTGGCTGCACTTTAAAATGTACATTTTAATAGGGCAGTGAATTGTTTCAATGGTAACCACAAAAAAGGATTAGATAAGTTGAAAGTGAAATACATGGAGACACGAGGAATAGTTGCAAAAAGACAAGCATAGCAGATGCTAGAAAAATGAAAACAAACAAAATGCTAGAACTGCCCATTGGGTCTAGCAGGATCAGTGGGGGGGGGGTGTGGAGGGGGAAACTGAGTTATTATTACAAATGGATGGTCTTTTTATCACAACAAGGCAGTTCTGATGGCTATATTGTACCTAGTCAGATGAGATGCTGTTCCTCAAGCTAACAATGGGCTTCACTGGAACAATATATAAAGATGGCCTAAAGGCAGAAATCAGTGGGTCTCACACAGAGACAGAATTAAAGTGACATAAAGTTGGATGCTCAGGATCATCTTTGTGAAAAGAGTGGAGGTGTTCAGCAGATCAGTCATCCAATCTACACTTGGTTTCTCCAATGCAGAGGAGACTACATTCCAGGTAACAAATGTAGTATGCTAAATTGGAAGTGCATGCAAATTGCTGCTTCACCTGCAAGGAGAATTTGGAAACCTCTATAGCAGGAAGAGAAAAGATAAAGAGACAGGTATTGCACCTCCTGATATTGTACCGGAAGGTATTGCAAAAAGAAAGTTGAATGTTGGTGAAGACAGAAGAGTGACCAAGGATTTCTGTGCTGCAATAGTCTGTATTTAACTTACAATATTTCTATCACGGTAACAGATCAATTAGCTTTAGAAATTTCAAGCTTTTAAGTTAAATTTTTTTTAGGGAAATTATTTTCTAGATCTAAATCAGATCTGTTCTTTTAAGGATTATGATGAAAGGCAACATCTGTGGCCCACAGCTGACTGCTCTAGACCTTTCAGATGTGGTGGCAAGCTGCCTTCTTGAACTGCAGAATATCTTCTAGTGAAGGCAATCTTGGAGAATTTTTGGGTAGGAAATTTCAGGAGTAATCAGAAGAAGGGTTCTTTACCGGTGACACAAGAAATTGTGCAGATGCTAGAATCTGGAGCAATACACAAGAAGTGCTGGAGGAACTCAGCAGGTCAGGCAACATCTATGGAGGAAATAAACAGTTGACATTTTGGGCCGAGACCCTTCATCGGGACTGGAAAGGAAGAGGGCAGAACACCCACCTACCTTCCTCCTCTCACCTGGACTCACCAATCACCTGCCTGCATGTGCTTCTCCCCCTACCTTCTTATTCTGGCTTCTGCCCTCTTCCTTTCTGGTCGTGATGAAGGGTCTCGGCCCAAAATGTTGACAGTTTATTTCTCTCCATGGATGCTGCCTGACCTGCTGAGTTCCTCCGGCACTTTGTGTCTTTACCAGTGATCAGCCTGATGCAATCAAGCTTCACAACAAATGTTGGAAGGCCCCATTGCTAGTTCTTCCTATCTGTATATTGCTGGGATGCCTCTGCTGGTAAGTCTGTATTGTACACAAGACTATGATAGATTGTTTGCTAACAGAAATGATTTTGTGAAGTACAACTCTGCCAAGCTGTTGTTTGAATGGTCTCTGGGACAAGTCTTCCAATTTAGACATTAGTCACTAGAAGCTTTATGAGGAAGGCTTTGCAAAGTTGGGAGTAACACTGCCTTTTCCAAATCCAGTGCAGACATTGATGCTTTTCAATTGTATTCCAATTCTGTTTTAATGTAATGTATTTGATACAACTTAGTAGATTGCTAGGCTATATCAGAGTGCTGTTATCACTCAACTGCAATGCTACTATATTGTAATTGCTTCAAATACATCAAGCCAATGTGCAGAGATATGTTCACAGACTCCAGATCTCCAAAAAGGGTTGCAAGCTGCAAACAAACCATCATGAAGTTTCATCCATTAACCTTCAACTAAGCTACTCTTTAGAACAAAACAAGATCATATTGAATCACTGCTGCAACTTCTAGGGGAAATAAACCGTGCAAGAAAGCACTGACCTTTAATGGATTAGCTTCTTGCTATGTACAACACAGAGGCTCCTCCCTCCAGTAGGGAAGTTTCATTTTGATCTCTGCTACAGATAGCTTGCCAAACTTACCATAGATCTGACATAAAAATCAATTTCTTCAGGCAATCACTTTTACAAAACCTCAGTCTCTTTATACCCGTGACCCATTTTAACTCCATGGGACTTTTTTTTCTTAAAATGCTGAATTTCAGGTCAGCTCTTTCGTCCTAAAGTAAAATTAGTGCCTTTTTTTTTCTTAAAAGTAAGCTTAATGTTAAAATTACTACTTAAAGGAGCAAATCTCAATCCATTTTTAATGTTTGGGAACCGCAGGTCCCAAGAACAAGTCTACAATTGATATAGAGTCATAACGCACTTTAGCATAAAAAAGCCCCATTTATCAGATTCCTCAAAATGCAAATCTGTAAATAGCATTCAGAATATTTCTGAGAATTCCTGGCAGCAATAACAATTTTAACCTTTTAGATTTTGTTACAAGGCCTTTGTCAGGAAACTCAATTCAAGGACGATCTCAACAGCAAATTTACCTATAGGTTCGGAGATGACTCAGGAGTCTGATGTTAGAGTAACAAATTGACCAAGAAAAGGTATTGACATTTCCTCACAGGTCAGCTCCCCAATGGCACAGAGTTCTTTCTTGTCCTGTCTTCTCTCTCACTTTTCAGCTTCAAAGACAGCATTCTTCCTGAAGTGTCCCTCTGCATGATGGCACCATTGATGCCAAATGACTTGGGTTTTGATGCCTGCACATGTTTTCATGTGATGCACTTACAGTGCATCCTTTTAGCATTTCTGCTTACCACCATTGGGATCACTGACACTGAACAGGGAGTAAAGAGCACTTTTGGGGAAATGAAAAGCTGGCATTCACAAACAATGCGCAGTCCAGTGAAGTTAATATGCGAGGATCATGGTCGGTAACACTGGTTTCAGTGAGAATGCTGCCATTAGTGTGGCAATTTTCCCACGATGCATGGGATATTCTGGAAGTATCATTAAAGGTCTGGTGAGGCACCACCAAATTACTGTCAGAAGATCCGTCAGGTTTCACATTCACAGATTGTAGGTTTCATGACTACATTGTAAACCTGGATCTTGATTTCCTTCTGCAGGTCAAAGTCAAAATGCAGAGTACTTATCCAGAGGAACCATTTGTGCATTGAAACCCATGCTGAATTTGATGTTAGCACTTTTAAGATGACTATCAAAGTGCTAATTGTCTCCCAAGATCAATGCCTCAATGATGATTTATGACAGGTCACATGCAAGGCCCAAGGCAGGCCAACAGAACACTTTGGTCTTCACAACGTTAAGTGAGAATCCCAAGGTAAGGCACGTCCATGCAAAAAGAGTCCAGTGTAAACAGGAGTCATCTTCAGTGTATGGAAAGATGGCAAAATTGTCAACCTTTTGAAGATCAGTGATGTTTGCTTTGGAAATTCAGGTTTTTATTTGGAGACAAGTGGCTGAAGAGTCTCAATCCATCCTCAATTCAAGTAGGGACACAGTCTTTAATGATGGCAAAAATGAGTACTAGGAAGATGGAGAAAAGGGTTGGGAAGTTAACACCACCCTTTTTCTTTTAAACCCCAATTTGTATGATGTCTGCCCTCCAATCAATATAGAGAATGGTAGCAATCATCCATCGTGAAAAAACCTTAAGACCTTAATAAATTTTGGGGGGCATTGGTATTTGGCCAGCACCTTCCACAGGGCCTCAAGAGACAGAATGAAAGGTCTTCAAATCAATGAAAATCATGTACAGCCACAGATTTCTCCCAACCCTCTCCTGATTTTTTCCTGGATTTAACAGGAAATGGAGATCATGTCAGTTGTTCTGCACAATGGTCTGAAACTGCAATGAAGTTCCAGAAGGACTCACTAGATTAACTTGAAAGCTAATTTTTCCAGACAATCTAAAGAATATTAGTTCCTCTTGACAAGGGAAAGTAATCACTTTAAGAGGTTATAGGCAAGAATTTTTCCTGCTGTGGAAAAATTATAATTTCAGCACTCTTGACTTTCTTTCTTAAAAGTTGTAATAATGTTGGCTTTAATAAGGCAAAAGAATTAAACACTAACAAACAATTTAACATCCACTACAGATCCATTACATCTGCAACTTTGCCACATATATCACTTTCCAAAACCATTAGATATTTAGACTGAAAATCACATAACCCAGAGTTTGTTTTAAAACTTGTAGATCTTACATAATTTGAACCATAACAAAATTGCTCACTTACCCTCCAACAAGAAAGCATTACTCCCATTTTGGTTTACTCAAGTTGACTGTGATTTGGATAATCTGATCAATTTATCAGGATACACAAGTAACTCAACCTGTAAAATTAGCAAATTCATCTATCAAACGCAATGCATACCTATAAAGTCCACATAACATTACAGTTTTAGCCACCACATTCTGAAAGTTAGTTTTTAAAAGCTCTGAAGTGCTGGAAATTAAACCTCAGTTAATACAATGCTGTCAAATAAGTACATTATATTAGCAAAATGTAATGGATAGACTTAAATGTTACCCCATTTTTTTTCAGACCATAAAGAACAAACATTGATTTATATAGTTCTTTTTGCGAACTCAAAGTAGCTCAAGTTAATTCAAGCCAATTAAGTGCTTTTGGAGCATTCTCCTAGAACAGCAACACTGCAGGCAATTTAAAAAAAATCACCCAGGTCAGATAAACATCAGTGAGATAAATGGCATTGTTGTAGTAGTGTTGATTGAGAGATTAAAATCTGGCGTGAACGTTAGAAAAACTCGCATCTCAAAAATTGTCATGCAGTAGTTTAGAATCGCCTGAGGGTTTAATGTCTTTATAGTTTACTTGCCGTTAATCTGAAACAAAATGAAACTGACAATTAACAAAAATTCCTAACGGTGCAGTGCATTCACGAAAACTGCTTGCATCAATCTACAAGCACAAAACGGGCCTCAATCATCTTTGCCAGCCACAGACCAAAAGCAAGAGATTTTAATGGAAAGCATCTACAGGCCTAGAGGCTCTTGCACTTTGCACCAATATTCAGGCCGGCACAAGCCAGAGCAACGTTCACATTACCAGCACCCTCTCTCCTGCAACGCCTGCAGCAGCGCCAGGCCCTACCCGAAAAGGAGAATCTCTCAGTTCAGGCCTACCTTCCTGCAGACGCGTCACCCGTAAAGTCCCAGGCCGCATGAGACACACCCCGGTCCTCCATAATAACTACCATTCATTCAGCCGAGCCTAAGGAATCAGGCCAAAAGAACCCGTCCGCTGCTGTAATGCACTCACCTGGAACTGCAAGCGGCTTCCTCCACCGCCAACAGCAGCGCTGCCAACCGCACAGCGCGCCACCAGCCAGAGCGCCCTGACCTTTCACCCGCACGCTATTGCCCACGTGACGCAAGTGGGTTTGGACTAAGTGAGAGACACAAAGCGCAGGAGTGAGGGTAAGGCACAGAGGAAAGAAGTCAAATTCACTACCTAAATGCAGAGAGCGAATGTCTGATGCCAGCTGTAAAAGCATTGTAGTTCTAAAATCAACTATGTATGTTGGTCCTTAATTGCATTTTCAACCTACAATGGTCAATTGAATATTGTTTTGAAATAACAATTTCGCCATTGTTACTTCATTGACCGAGTTGTTGGAAAGTCAACGATAAATAATTGAAAGTTATTTTAATTCGGCTTGGTTATCATTGTCGAATTTGTTCAAATTGTTATGTTGAAATATTTGGTTGAAAGTCTTAATATTTTTAACAATAGTTCCAACTCTTTGAACATTTTCAATGGGATAGTCGATTTTAAGTTATTTTTAGTACCAAATGAAACGTTTGCCCAGCTTTAATGTCACAACCCATGTAAAGTTCATACATTATTGGTTCCTAATAACTTTTCTGTTTCAATTGATATGAAAATACACGCTTGGATGTTATTCCAGCTATAGCGTCATCATGAATGTTGCTTTTTGATAGTTAAGTTTCCCACAGATGTACTTTTATTCACTTAACGCCTGTACTTAATATTTTATTTTAGATGAGGCAGATGTACTTAAACATTTACCTTCAGATTAATTGCAAATAGGATTCCACTAGAAGAATAGGTAGCAATGGATCCCTCATGGGTTGGCAAAATTTAGCGATGTTTGAGAAGAAAGTTTTCTTTTAAACTTTGAATTTGTCAATAAATGCTCATTTACACAAGCTATTTTAATTTATTATGCTCTTTATCTACAATGAGGTAACTTACATGAAACCAAAGCATTTATTTACAAACGGTTGATATATTTACTTGTACAAGAAAATAACTTACAAACTTTTTGACCTAAACGAAATGTTTTAAATGACCTTGAAATACACAAAGTTCCCATATGTTTCCTTGTTAGGTGAAAAGGACATTAGGTTGAGGCAGAAATTGAGGGAACGCCCAAATGAGAAAGAAAACCGGTTGATCTGCATTACTTATCATTGTGAACGATAGCAACAAATTGTTCTTGACACTTAGGAAATCTGGTTCATCTTAAGCAAAACAATCACTTTGTGAATTTCGGAGAATGTTGTTCTTTATTTTTTATTATTGGCAGTAAAGGGAAATATTTTATGAAACAAGCTGGCAATGCAATTTAAGAAGTCATGGGAAATATGTCATTCAATGCAATTAAACTGTTTGATAACTAATTGAATCGTTTTAACGAAATCTGCTCAAAGAACAGAATTCCTTTTGAAACAAAACCGCAGTTTGCTTGATAAAG